>NC_056729.1:1087520725-1087557308 GCF_019279795.1 Protopterus annectens | reverse complement strand
CTTTAACTGCAAAACAGTGTTATTGGTTAACAATCCTCTCATGTCACCTGCTAATGAGCCATCGACCTCCAGCTCTGCAGGCATGACAGCTTTCCACTCTGGCACATGATATGCCATTCCAAATACTACTTCGAAGGGGGTCAAACACTTTACATTTGGAACTGTTGTCATGCTCAGCAATGCTAGAGGAAGACAGCAAATGCAACTCGTCTGGGTGTCACCCACCAACCTCCTCAACTTATTTCTCGGGATCCCATTGTATCAGCCACCAGTCATGCTGACTGTGGGTTGTACATGCAATTTATATTCATGGAAATACCAAATAATCCCCCAGGTTGCTGGATTGTCTGGTTCACAAAATGTGATCTATTGTCACTGTAGCTTCTTTATAGTATGCCAGATCTAGGGATACTTTAATTTACTGGGACCTTTGCCACTGCTGCTGCATCCAGATTCCTGGTTGGGAATGCTTCTACCCATTTTGATAATATATCTATAATCACTAAACAGTATTTCTTCCCTTCACATTTATTCAGCTGTATAAACTCCATACAAATAGTACGGAACGGTTATGGTGGTGTAGGTAAACCCACTCCCTTCGGTTTAAATGCTCCCTGTGCATGATGTTTACTGCAAATATGACACGCTGCTCATGATGTTTGTATGTGGTTCCTAATTCCGTATGTTAGGGATATTCTGTTAACCAACTGTACCATCCCCCCTGTTGAGACATGGCTCTACCCATGGCTCAACAAAGCCACATATCTGAATACATTAGACGTTAATATTGGCTTTCTCACTGTGAATATGTACAGTCCGTCTTCAAGGATTGCTCCTCGTCATACCCACGTCTGCTTTTCTGCTTTCGTAGTTGATGTTTGCATTGCTTGTAACATTTCTACATCTAGAATGTCTGAGGATTGTCATTCCTCATTCAAACAGACACTTTGCAACTGTGAGGCTGCTTGTTTTGCAGCTGCATCAGCTCATGCCTTACCTTTCCTACTGTTATCCTGTTGCTTTGTATGAGCTGCACATTTACAATTAGCTACTTTAGTGGGTAACTGAATGGAATCTAATGCATTCAAGATCAATTGCGCATGATTAATCGGTTTACCGGTGGATGTTATCATTCCCCTATTCTTCCACTGCTGCTCATAAACATGCACTGTACAGACAACATACTGACTATCGGTATAAATGTCCACACATCAGTTTTTTGATAGAGTACAAGCACGTGTTAAAGCTATCGATTCTGCTGCTTGGGCAGACACGTGATGCTGCAGGGGTTGGGCTTCTACAATCTCATTATCAATAACTACTGCATGACCTACTTGATTCTTTCCTGTAGGACTCTTTCTACATGATCCGTACACATAAACTGTCACCTCTGCATCATCTAAGAGTATATCAGTGATATCCTGTCTGTGTGGAGTTATTTCCTCCATTTCATATAGGCAACTGTGTGGTGTGCCATACACAGGTGTCGGACGTGACATTGATAGGTTTAATGTTGTACAACGTTCAATCACCATATGAGGTTGACTCAGGGGTATAGTCAAACAAGACAGATGTCTAGTACGGGTCAGGAATGCTATTTTCTCTTGCAGCAGAATGATCGCAACTGCATGAGACACTCTCACAGTGAGAGGGTGGAATAATAACATTAAGGCCGAGGCCTGTACTGCCATGGGTGCTGCAACATCTGCCTGTACACAATGTGGCACTGACCATGCCACAGTGTCCAACTGCGATGAGTAGTAAGCTATGGGGCGTTGCTTACTTCCATGCTGTTGCATCAAGACTGACGTCATATATCCCTGCTTACAATCTACAGTCTGCCAACATCTGTTATGATTATTCGGGAGACCTAATACAGATGTTGAAGCTATCAATCATTTTAGTCTGCAGAAAGCTGTTTCTGCTACTGGAATCCAGTGTAGTATATGTTGTGCTGCCATAGGTGTATTAAAGATTAAAGCAGACAATAGAGCAGATTCCAAAGCATTGTTTGGTAGCCAGCTTTGACAAATGTTAGTCGGCCCAGGAAGGACATCATTCCCTTCTTGGTAGTTGGCTTGGGTGCTTGTGAAATTGCTGCCTTCCTATCGTCATGTAATGTTCTACCCTCCTTGGATACCACATATCCCAGGTACTTGACCTGTATTCTCTGTAGTTGCAATTTATGCTTGCTTAATTTATGTCCCTGTTCTGCTGACTATTTCAATAATGCTATTGTATCTTCCCTACATTGCTGCTGGGTAGGGGCAAGCAGAATATCATCCACATAAAGTAGAACTTGACTGGCCCCGGTGGAGTAAACACCGGAATGTTGCTAGCCATCTCCTGTGCGAATATCGTTGTACTTTCACAGTATCCCTGCGATAGCCGGGTATGGCTGTATCTGTTACCCTGAATGTAAATGCAAAACAATACGGACTATCTGGATGTATAGGTATTGAAAAGGAAGCATAGCTTATATGTACCACGGTAAGATACTTCTGTGGCGGGTTCATAGCATTCAATATAGTGTGTGGGTCTGGCACCATCGGTACCCTAGGTATTATTACATGATTTACAGCTTGTAAATCCTGTACCATCCGCCATTCCCCATTTGCTTTTCTATCAGAAGATACAGGGGTATTGCATGGTGAATAGTGATTACTTTGTAGATGGGGAATTCCCTCTGTGACTTTACAGATATCTTCTGGTGTCCACGGTCTATACACTAAGGGAGTTGGGTCCTGGCCTTCCTGTCCTGCATGAGGGTTCGGTACTTCAATTAATTGACAGATATCCTCACTCTGTTCTAGTGACTGTCTTCTTACTTGAGTGTCCCTAGGTATGTTACAAGTTCGGGATGTGGTTTCAATAGCTTCTCTTACATTTGGTCGTTGTGATACCTCTGTTGCCACAGGATAACGTGGGGGGACTAGCCTGCCCTCCCGCTTCATATCCTGGATGTGGTATCGGAGGTGGTAGGGGGGTGGGGGGGTCTGTCGCTACTACTGTATTATTATCTTCTTTGTGTACGTATGATGCTTTCGCATTTCTAGTGTTCTGTTCCCTTCGGTTCACTACCTCAATCCACCTATGTGCTTGACGGATACCCAATTGTCGCTGTTTTTTCGCCTGCACATCTTAGGGTTGCCACCTTTTCAAATGCACAAGGTGGGACATTAGTGTTAGGAACGTGTAATTTGGCAGGGCAAAACATACCCACGGCCAGTACAAAGGACAGCAATTCACTTTTTGCCAGGAGAGCAACCTATTCTTGTAGCATTTGGGTTGCTTATTCTGTTTATTATGATATTTTGGTGTTTCAGATACAAAATTACTGTTTTATGCTACCATTTAAGAAGATATCTGAGAAATCTTTGTCCTAAGATATCAGGACATTTGCCATTTGTTCAGTTTGTTTGCAGGACACAACTGGCCAAAGAGGGACTGTCCCTCACAAAGTGGGACAGGTGGTTACCCTAGAACATCTGCATCACATTTTCAGTGATTCCAATGTTTCAGTAACGATATTTTGTCTAATATACCATCAATGTCATATTTATTACCCCATTTTGCAGAATATCTCACATTATGTGCTCTCTGCAATTGCATATACTTCACGTCACCCGTCAAACGCGGATCACATGATCTGTTTGTGCACTAATCTCCCATATCCTCTACACGACTGTTACGTAACCCTTCTCTCGTACCACGTGGTATCTCCTTCCCTGTATCCACTGTAGTGTCTACAATGACTATTTACTCTACTCTGTGTTCCCCTGATCTATGTCCAGATTTAAAACTACTTGGATTGGTCTTGACCTGCTATCACAACTGTTAACAGAAACACAATGTAGTCTGGTCCCTGATCTACAATAGAGACAAAGAGGCAAACCCTCCTTACCTGAGCCTCCTGTTTATGACTGCACGTTTTCTTCTTGGGATCCAGTTTTCCGCTTTTCAGCCACAGATCAGACAGTGGACAGCCTCTTTACACACAACAATTCAGTCGGAGGTCTTTTCACTCAAGAAGAACCATTTAGGCAAATTCTCCTGCGCACGTCTAACCACCCATGCACTCTGACCTGTAGCTTACCAAGGGAATTCTGGATAACAAGGACCACAATGTCAAATAAGTTGTTAAAACCAGACTGTTGAAATCAGTAGGCTTTTCTAGGTGACAGTCAATAACACAGGAAGCTCGGGTTCACAACGTTTTAGTAGTGTACACAGGCAGGCAAAATAATATACAGTCCAAGTATGAGAGTTTTGTCTGACTCTATACAGTAAGCAATTTCTTTATATAGTGTTTACAATCAGCTTTTGCCCACCTTACTGGCGTGGTCGGTCACAGGGCATTTCCATCACTATGGTCCGCAATATTCTATACATACGTGGGTGCTGAGGTCATGCTTTTAAAATTTTTTCCCATGAGAATAACACAGCCTTGCAAGGCACCTGGTCAATTACAGTGTCCTTCTGTAATTGTAGCTGTTTCAAGGACCCTGGACTGTTCCGATACAATAGTCAGTTCATTTCTTAATCGTTCCTTTGTCTCTCTGGTAAGGAGTTGTACTCTATCTTCGATAGAGCTCACAAGGCCATCCTCCTCAGGGGAAGGGAGGATGTTATGCATGTACATACATTTATTTTCTGTAACCCAGCAGATAATTAATGCTGAGAGACATAAGCCTGCTGTACTGGTTACTGGCAGGGTCAGAGTTCGATCACACTGCAGCTAAGCTTCACCAATTACATGCATGATCATTTCTACTGCCATATTGTGCGGTACAATTCAATGCATTATATAGTATTTTGCTTCTATACTGGCACTTCATATGTCTTTCTATATATATTTTTCTAACAACATCCATCCGCCATATGCATGTTGTTCCGTCCTTTACCTTGACCGTGTGTATTTGGCCGTCCGGCAACGCTACTCTCCACATGTGATGTCCCACCTTCCCCTTCTGTGCCTGTGGCACCCTGTTAGGATGTCTTGTTTGGTAGGCACATGTTCCGCTATATGTGTTTGACTTCTCTGCATAGCTAATCATCGATGCGGTGGTTCAACAACCCGACTTGTCCACATGTGTACAGTTATGTGCACCGTGGCGTGTGCAAACCTATATGGTTTGGACGGGTACATACCACATGCGGGATGTACACATTCTGCAGACACATTCACATGCAGCCATTTCCATATCTGTACCTGAGGTGGGTTGGTGACATGTGGGGTACATATTTGCCCGCGTGGCACTGCCTAACACAATACTTCTTACCACATTTCAGGTATGCCCATTGTGTGTAGGTGTGTAGCTGCACAAGGATGCTAGCTGGTTTGGGTGCACAGGCATACATGGGTGGGACTTACATGCTACAATGGGGCTATTGTGTATTACATCTGCATGCATGGGTCCTGCTTCTGGATATTACACTTAGACATACGCCATCCTGTGTATGCGACAAACACGTTGCTGGGTGTGGGACATGTTGCTATGCACATGTTTGCCTGTGTTTAGGGTATCTTGGTTCCTTCCTGTTGTTATGTCGACACAGCTACCCGGCTGTGTACTCTCACTACTGCTTGTGACCATTATGGTTGACACCTTTTCCAAGGCCCATAGTGGAACATCTTTTGTGGAAACATCGGATTTTGCAGGACAACACATACCCACAGCAAGTGGAGTTGACAGAACTTCACTTGTTTGCCATAATATATGCTTATTCTGTTAGCATTTGGGTTCCTTATTCAGTTTCTTATGCCATGTATGTGTTTCATATACAAAATATATGTTTTATGCTACTATTTCAGGTATATTGCGGGAATAGTTTTGGCAGGAAATCTCAGGTCATTTGCCAGTTTTTCGATTTTTGGCGGGACACAACTGTCCAATGAGGGACTGTCCATAGCAAAGTGGGACAGCTGGTAACCCTGGTGACCATGCCCATGTCGCTACTGGGGTTGCCACCTTTTCCAGTGGCCAAGGTGGGACATTTTCAGGACTCACATCAGATTTTACAGGCCGACACATACCCACGGTCACTATATAGCATAGAACTTCACTTGTTTGCCTAAATAAAAGCTTATTGTTGTAGCAGTTTGGTTGCTTATTCTGTTTCTTGTGACATTTAGGTATTTCAGTTACGGAAATAACCATTTCATGCAACCATTACATTAAATACGGGATATCATTATGTCCTACAATCTTAGCACATTTGCCGTTTTAATATTTTTATCGGGACACAACTGCCCATAGAGGGACTGCCCTCGCAAAGTGGGACAGGTGGTAACCTTAGTCGCTACTCCTATGTCGGTGCGGCGCTGACATGCTGCGGTACACCTTCTCTGGGTATGCCCACTGACGGTGCATTGCGGGACAAACACGGTGTTACGCGTATCCTTTGTTCCTTGGACGGGTACACTTAGGGCTTCGTGGGTTGTATTTGCTTCTCCGTTTTGTTGGGACGGGTACTATGTTGCATACTCTACGTGCGTTTCATTCTGCACGGGCCCTGGCTGCTGCCATTACTATTATGGGCGGACCGTGGCAGTCAGCACATTAGGTTGCTCATCGCCTGCCGGCTTAGCCACGCCTCCGGACGCATCCTACTTGGGCTCGCTCACGTACACTACGCACGTGTCTGTGGTTGTGGCGCACTCTCATTACTATGCATATGGCGCTACTACGCCGACTATTCACTGCACCGCCGGCGCAGGCCTTACACCGGCCTTGCGCCGAGCTTCATGAATCCCGGGGATTGTTTATCTTGTTGTTTTGGTGATTCACCATTAATGGAAATGAAATAATTCCAATAGGTATCTGAACTGTAATGAGTTTCTTCTCTTATAATTTTATGTATGTGTGAAAGCTTACCTTTATCAGAAAATGTATGTTGTAAATTTTATATCAAGTAATCAATCAGAATTGGAACAGATTATTTAACTGTTAAAGACATGAAATCAATTTTATTAATAAGATGTTGTCTAAAAGTCTGAATTTCTAACCAACATGTTTTTCTCAAATCAAATTCTTGCTTTAAGAAGTCTAAATTTTTTACTTTATTATCAGACAGCAACTGATACCAATACTTTAAATCATTCTCTGTGGCTAAAAGAGTTCTTTCAGAGGTGGTTGACAAAAGCATACCTTGTGTATACATTATAGGGAATAGAATAAAATCCCATTCCTTATACCTAGGATGCATAAATATAAAATTACGATAACTGATAATAATGTTTAATGGGTAACTAACTATATATTTTGGTGTAATAGATGAAGTACAAAATTCTTTTAGTAACCATAACATGGGGTTATTTACAATAATATTTTTATGTATTAAAGAGATTTTCATGAAGTGAATGCTAATTAGTTCCCAATAATCTTTCCATCTTGCAACATATGACTGATCTATTAACAAAGTAATAACTTTTATAATAGAAGAGATAGTATATAAATTAAAGTCTGGAAATGAAATGCCCCCTTGAGACCAGCTATTAGTATGTTTCTTTAATGCAATCCTAAGTCTATTAGGTGCCCATAAGAAATTTAACATTAATGAATTCAATTTCTTAATAATTATTTTTGTAGGTGGGAGAATTATTGATTGTATTAAATATAATATCTTAGGGAATATTATCATTTTAATAATTGTGAGTCTCTCTTCCATGGTAAAAAACATATTGTTCCAGCTATTGAAAATATTTTGTATATTAAGAAGACAGTTACTATAATTATTATATATAATAGATTTAATATCTTTAGTTAATATTATACCTAAGTAAGTTATCTGAGCTGAGTTGGGTATATATTTGTTAAAATCATTAATGAGGACATTTTTTCGTGTGTATATTGGTAATATTTTAGTTTTTTCTTCATTAAATATCAAACCAGAGATATTTTTAAAATCCATCATTTTATCAAATAAGGACTGCATAGAAGAGTTAGTTCCTGCTGACGTAATTAGAACATCATCTGCAAAAAGTTGAATTTTAGATATTGTATTTTCATCTATATCAAATCCTTCTATATCAGTACTGTTTCTAATCAAATTAGCCCAAGGCTCCATTATTAAAGTAAATAATAGTAGAGAGAGTGGACACCCTTGTTTTGTACCTTTTAAAATGGGTATTTTTTGTGAGACATATGTTCCTATCTTAATGTAAGCCAATGCTCCTTTATATAGATGTTCAATTAGATTTACAAATGCATCAAATAAATTTGTGCACTTCAGTATGATAAACAAGTAGTCCCAACTTACTGAATCAAATGCTGAACTTATATCGAGACTAAGTGTTAAATCTTTCTTTTTCCTGTTTGCAAAATCAATCAACGTTAAAGTTCTCCTTATATTATCAAAAGTATTTCTATTTATAATAAAGCCTGTCTGATCTATATCTATTATGCCCGGGATGATTGTCTTTAATCTATCAGCAAAAATACTCATAAACATTTTATAGTCAACATTAAGTAATGAAATAGGTCTATATGAAGTGCATCTGGTTGGGTCTTTATTGGGTTTTAAAATTGGTGAAATAAATGTGTATTGCCAAGATGGGGGAGTTGTTAACTCATTTTGAGCCAAAATAAAAACCTTATGTATTAATGAGTAAGTACTTTTAGGAAGAATTTTATAAATCTCTGGTATAATACCATCATTACCTGGTGCTTTGTTTGATTTAAGTTTGTTTATTTGTGTAATAACCTCTGCATATGAAATATTTTTATCCATTAGTTTAGTCTGTTGTTTGTTAAGTTTTTTGTTCATGTTTGTAGTTATAAATTTCTTTATTTTATCTTTAGGATCCATGTTAATGTTATTATGATTAATTTTGTGAAAGTGATTTCTAAATTCATCTAATATTTCTGGTAAACTATACACATTCTTATTTTTCCTTGGAGAGAACATTTCTTTGATATGATTTTGCTTATTCAACCTTTTTGTTTTATTTTTAAGTCTATGTAAGTATTTGGGACTTATTGAGTAAGACAAAAACTTATATTTCTCTAATGTTATTTTGACTTTATGGGTTAAAATTTCTTTGTATTTCTCATTTAATTTATTTATTTCTTCAATGACTTTTTTGTCCATAATATTTTCTTTATTATTATGTTTGAATGAGTCTAATTTGCTTTGAATATCTAGTAATTCCTTGTCCCAAGATTTCCTTTTATTATTATACCATCTGATACTTTGTCCATATAAATTTGATTTTAAAGCATCCCAAATGTAAACAATGGAGACATCAGGTGTAGTGTTTAAGTCTAGGAAATGTTGCACTTCTGAAAGTATATAATCTTTATAGTCTTTTAGTTGAGTTAAGTATGCTGGTATTCTTTTGATCTGAACATTATAAGTACTTTTTACCATAAACTCAAAGACAATTGAATTATGATCTGATATAGGACACAAAATGATTTTGGAATTAATTAAGTCTGTTACCATTTGGTTAGAAATAAAGACTCTATCTATTCTTGAATAAGTTTTATATCTGTTAGAAAAAAAGTGTATGGTAATGATTTTGAATCTATCTGATTATTAATATCATTCAAATGATATAAATTAATAAAATCCTTTAAATGTTTTGCATTAGATGTAATTTTCCTTTTTCCTATAGTAGTATCTTTATCATGTAGAATACAATTAAAGTCACCTGCTAAAATAATATCTCCTATAGAAAATGATATGATCTTATTGAGATGGTGTTTCACTGTATTAATGCCAATTCCTGGTATCCAATATACATTGATTAATGTATATATCTTCCCATTAATCTGTATTGTAACCATACAAAACATTCCTTTATCATCTTTATAAGACTTAATAGTTTTAGGTATGGGCATATTTTTATTCCATAAAATAGCCACTCCTCTTTTTTTCTGTGTGTGTTCTGAACTAACCAAGACTGTATATTTATTAGTGGCTAATTTATCTATATCCTTTTTCAGGAGATGTGTTTCTTGAAGGAATACTAAGTTGGCTCTATGCAAATTAATATATCTCATTAAACTTGCCCTTTTACATGGGTTATTCAATCCATTAATGTTTAAAGAAATTCCTTTTAGAGATATCATTTAGCTTTTATAAACATATAAGACATATAATCAGAATAACAATTAACAAAATAAGTGATATTATGTCTCCTCCTTTAGGTGTTCCATTAATTATAGCTGTATTTAATGAAAATCTTATGGAATTTTGTGTGTTTCACTTTTATTTGTAGTGACAATGAGTTTATAAAATGTGATGTGGATGTCAGAACTATATACATACAACAATAATCAGGTGAAAATAATGTTAGGATTAAACATTGCACCCAGCCTGGAGTTGAGAACTCCAACTTCGAGCAGCACATACCACTCAAGTTATCCCCCTATCCTAAGCAGCAGTACCTCAGCTACCACCAAATTAATTCAATACTAACTATTATTAACTAAAGTTAACCTCATTTAATTAGATTATCTATTATGACAAAGCTAAACAATTTATAAATCAGCTTCATATAAACAAATAAGAACATTTAGAAACAGCTCATATTACTATGTACATCTATTCTGTATAATACACTCATAATCAAAATAGCATTCTAACAATCTTGATAATGGGAACAGAGAAGAGTGAGAGAGAGAGAGAGAAAAAAAAAGGGCATATCCATATATTAGTTTATTAAAAGTTTGTAAGAATAAGTTCTTATATTCATTTGAATTCAATATCTTAGGCTATTATGGTTCAGACATTACGTATATTAGGGTATTCCTACTTTCTGCCATAGAAATGCAGTTAACAGTTTTAAAAACTTTAAATTATTTGCACCAAAAGCTTTCTTCTCATACTTATTATTGCCAATTAAATAAAATATTTATTCTTATACATAAGTTAAAAAATCATACTGCACAGCAATGTTAATTCCTAGTTATACATAAATCATTGTGATGAAAGCCATCTGTATTTTATATATCTGAACTGCAGCTTTAAAATATGTCACATGACAATTTCTTCTGAAATATAATCATAATGATACTTGTGCTTGTCAGTTAGTCAAGGCAAATGATTTATAACATTATATATGTTTAAATCATAAGTATTTATATACATTAATATGCTGCAGTCATGTAAGCTTTCAAAAACAAGTGTATATGTGTTTCACCTTCTATGCCTTCTAAAATATCTCACTTGTTTACTATGGTATACTAAGTCATTTAAAATCATTATAACTTTTATATTTTATAAATTACATCTTAAATAAATAAGTTGTTATAAGGAATAACTCACATTTAGGTGTCATAAAGTTTGTTTTTCATCACAAAGTCGCATTTACAGCAGTTCTACTTCCTGAAACAGTATTCTTCTTGAATCTGCGATGTGTCAGTGTGAAATCAGGGGTCAAAGTTCAAAATGGCTGCATTCAGCTTCTCTGCGCGTATTCTGAGTGCTGAAGCTTTTAAAACAACTTGAGGACACTATTCACGAGGAAACCCACATCCCAGATTGTCTCCCATAACATTCTGGTGGGAATTTTAGTAAAAGCAAGTGACTGACAATCATTTAGTAATACAAATGAATCTAAACAGTGCAAAACCTTCACGAAGTATTTTACAAGTCATTACAGTCTCTATGACAGTGAAACCAAGCCTACAGTTATTTAACATATTATACAACTTATTTTTATATGCCCCATTTCATTTTCTCATACAGATCTTATTATATACATATATCAGTATTATCAGAAGCACATAACTGTATATATAAGTGAGAGAGAGAGAAAAAAAGAAGAGAGAAAAAAAAAAGAAAGAGAGAGAGAGAGAAGAAAAAAAAGGAAGCTACAAAGAGTATCTACAAAGATATATTACTTGCTGTTTGTTTTAATAAAGTTAAACATGAGACATATTACTTACAACTATTTTAGTTCTAATTATTTGCAATTATATCATGACATATTATTTGAAATCATGTATAAGCAATTAAGTCATGGTATAATATTTAGCAACAATGTTTAAACAGCATAAATAATTTTAAAGAGCTAATAAGTTATTATTTCACTTATTCCATATTTTTCATCATACTTCTCTCCCTGCCCTCCCCCACCCCTCACTAAATGCATAGTTTAAAAAGAATGCCATTATTTGAAACAAGAAGAGAAAGGAAATGTATCAAATTACTAACCTTAGGTCTCTTTATCACAAAGAGAAACAATTTGATTCATAGCATGTTATTTTTTCCTCAGAAAGTTTGATTATTTATAAAACAAAAACAGTTCTTTGCACACAAAAAAGTAACTTTGAATAAATCTTTAAAATATCTGTGGCTTTCTGGAAATGCAGTAACTGTAACTGAAGAGTTCAAAAGAAAAAAATATATAGAACATATCATTTGTTTTTTAGTCTTTTTTGCTTCTCCGAAGTCTTCCAAGAAGTTCCTGTTGCCATCCTCTTTAGCGAAGGACTTGCCCATTCCATATCTTCTATTTTATCTAATATTTTATTTTTTTTAATATACAGCAAAGCAGAGTCCAAGTCTTCAAAAATTCTAGGGCCATCAGGTAAAAAGATTTTTAGTTTGGCAGGAAATAAAAGGTGAGTTTTGAACTGTGCTTTCTTAAGCTCTCTTATTAATGGCAAAAAAACTTTTCTTTTAGTTATTACCAAGGAAGAATAGTCATTGTCAAAACGCACAGTTGCCTCATTAATTTTTATAGGTGCTTTAGCCCATGCAGATTTTAATACCATCTCCTTGTCATAAGATGATAAAAATCTTACAATAACTGATCTAGGATACTTTTTATTAGAGTTAAAATTAGATAAAGACCTATGGGCTCTTTCAATACCAAAAGAAAATGCTTCTGACAGATCTAACGTTTTGGGAAGCCAAGTATTTAGAAAGGAAGTAATGTTGTTACCTTCTATATTTTCTGGCAGTCCAAAAATCCTAATATTATTGCGTCTAGATCTGTTTTCCAGGTCATCAAGTTTGGATTGTAGGTGTGTATTCTGTTTCAGTAAAAATTCAATGTTAATTTCTTCTTCCTGAATTCTGTTGTCCATATCATTAAGAGTCTCTTCTATACCTGTAATCTGAGCTTTCTGAAGTTGCAAGTCTTGATGTAACAAATCCATTTGTTTTGTAGTTTTTTCTATAAAGTTATCAATTTTAGTATCCAGTCTGTCCATTTTAGTTGTTAGCTGCTGAATAGTTGATAGCAAAGACTGAAGCTCTTTCTTGATGCTGGAATTCTGACTGTTAGCCTTACTGGAACTCATTCTGAACAGAAGTGATGAAAGAGAAATTTCCAAGATGATTTCTGACAGGAAAATTATTTAAATTTTCTTTCTTTTTTAGATATTATTCAAGATACTGATATTCCAAACGTATTTAGAAAGAAAACTATTTCATTAGTTGAATTTTAAAGTAATTATTTCCTGTCAGTGCAGTTATGTTGGTGGAGCTGAAGAAATCTGCTGCTATCCTGTGTTCATCCTTGGCCACACCCCCCCATGTCAAAGTCTTTTGACGGGTCAATAAATAGTGCAGAGGAAAGAGAGTTATTATTGTGATTTTTGTTTATGCAGTCAGAAAAGGATAGCAAGGCAGTGGTAGTACTGTGGCAAGGTCTAAAACCATGCTGACAGTTAGCAAGTAAATTATGAGAGAGAACGTGGAAGCATAGCTGTTGGTGGATACATTTTTCCATTATTCTGGCTAATGGAGAGAGTAAGGCTATTGGTCGATATTTAGAAATCTCTTTAGAAGAGCCACCCTTATGCAGAGGGATAATGTGTGGGACTTTCCAGATGGAGAGAACTATTCCTTCTGAGATAGTTCTGTTTATAAGGATGGATATAAGATAGGCAATGACTTTAGATGCTATTTGTAGGTATTCAGATTCTTTAAACATAAAACCTGTACATGTAACCTCTACAGGGACTGCATGCAATGGCATTTTCCCTCAGTAAGGAATGTGGCTAAAAACCCAACAATTTGACTTGTCAAGTGCCATTGCAAACACATTTTGCATGTCCAAAAATATATTGAAATCAGGTATCCGATCATGATGTCCCTGTTCTCATGATCTATTATATCTGAGTATCTCTCCCCATTTTTTCTTTACAACTGTTTTATTTGCATTTGCTTTTGTATGTAAAATTTTTTAGATTGCCTTGTCATGTCCACAGATTGCTATTATAGAAACAAATTTAAACTTTTGTAAGACTGTTAACAGACTGTTACTGTACTGATACTGTTTGATTGTTATTAACTTACACTGATTTTTATGAACCAACATGGTGTGCTGCTTTTGCTTGGATTTTTGTTAGCTGAAAAATGCTATTTGTCTATGTTTTTGTTAAGTTTTTTGACTCTGACTCTGTACTTTACTACCTGTATGTATTTTTGTGCATTATTCATGGGATGGCAGTTACCAATCTGACTAATGATGTTCTTGCTGTACTAGTTTGTTTATAAGACTGTTTGCTGTTATATTTTATGTAAGACATTCTTTTGAAAATATGACATTACAGTCACTGTTTTTACCAATATACTGATCCTGTTTGCTGTATGCACAAGCTGCCTTTGAAGACATACTGTACTTTTAATGTAGAGGGGGTTGACCCTCTCTTGTTACCATAGAACCTTTTGTCATTTAGGATTTGTCATAGGCACTGCCTTAAATGTTACTCCATTTCCAAATGTAGATATAGACTTACATACCCAACATTTAATTGCATTGTTTAGTATTGCATATACCATTTGCATTACAGTAAATATATATACTGTATCTGGATTAACTTTAACTTTACACTGTATCTGTATTAACTTTACTCTGTGTCTGTATGTCTGTAGGTTATTTCTGTGTTTATTATGAATCTGTCCTGGCTTTTTAAATGAGTAAAGTAATATTTTTCTGTCTTTTTATGTCTCCTTTGTTTAATTAATTTACACTGAGTTTAAAAGATCCCTGTACTTTGCTGATAACGTGTTCCATTAATTTATTGCTTTAATGCCTATTGCCTGCCATGATCTGGGTTATAGAGAGGATTATTCCCATATTCTACTGGTCATAATATACCATTTTTTTATACTGCTAGTGTTTGTAATTACACTTTTCAGTAAGGCAAGGGGTTTGTCCTTCCTTCTGTTTATTGCTTACCTCCTTTTTCTGTGTACCCTGATGTTTTCAGGTTATTTGCATATATGCTCTTTTCCATTTATGATTTACCTGTTCCCATTGTTCTATACACCTCTTCATATCCTCTCCTACATCTTTGGGGATTGGATATTGCTTCTGAAAAGGAGGAATGTAATCCAAAGGATTACCTACACTCACTGGTATGGCTAACTTGCCACAGTCTGTCTTTGATGTAGCCCATAAGGGCTGAAATTGTGATTTGATTTGCTCCCATTTATCCTGCAGTTGTGAATGTCTCTTGGTAATGTCTTTTTTATAGTTACTTACATCAATTACAAAGCAAGGAAATTGCTGAGCTTTATTTCAACTGCCTCCTGCTGTGGCAGACCATAAAACCTTGTTATTGAAATCAATCACTATTCCCAGTTTGCCGGGAATATCAGGCCCAAGGATTGTTGTTTCACAAATGGAATTTATAAGAAATGTACCCTGTATTGAAGATCCATATTCTGGGAAAAGTATTTTAACTGGCTTACTGCTTATGGCCATGCAGATGCTGCCATCAAAGCCTTGAATGTAAGATTTTTTGAACACCAAAATGACCAGCAAAACCAAGCTAAAATGTAAAAGGCAAGGATGTTGTAAAAATATCAATTTCTTTATTCACGAACCAATATTGTAAGTGCTTTCGGTTGAACTTCAAATGTGCAACCTTCATCAGACAACATCAGTTAGTTAATTGGGAAAGATTAAAAAAAAACCCTCAAGTGACATCATCATTACATCAGCTCAAAGCTCAAAATTTAAAGCAACAATACTCCCTTCTTGTCATAAAAAATACAAATGCACATCCCTAGCAACTTTCATTGTATAATGCATATATGATAATACATTTTATAGAAAAATCAATTTATTCCAAATTCATATCAAATATATATATATATATATATATATATATATATATATATATATATATAAATGCTTTTATATTCCATAAAATTAAAAATAAAAAATAAAAAAAATGAAAATAAGAATAAAAATATATAAATGTATAAATATATATATATATATATATATATATATATATATATATATATATATATATATATATAAATACACACAATGCATAATACATGTATATATAAAATAATATAAGATGAAACCTATGTACGTCCAAATAATTGTGTACTTAAAGTACACTATATTTCCCCAAGAAACTCGTATGTTTATATAATTAACGTCTTTCTAAAGCCTTCAATTTAAGTATACATTTTAGGGAACTAATTTCATTAAGTCCAAGGTACATATAGGCGTTGGTCAACAATTGCCACCACAATTCCCTTTGTTCAAATCTTAAGACCATGGACCACCCCTAGGATCAACTTTCAATTGTTCAACCACAAAATATAGAAAAAATTAATCATTGTGGTCATTAATGTGTCTAGCTAGAGCATTAGTAAAGTCTTTTTTCATTATACTGTACTGGTGTTCATACACTCTCTGCTTGAGGTGGCGTTCCGTCTTCCCAATATAAAATTGTGGACACCATTGACACTCAGCCAGATATACTACACCATTACTATTACAAATAAACCTATCCTTAATGGAGTAGTCAACCATATTCAATGTAAATTTATTAGTTACCTTTATGTGTTTACACTGGTTACATGAACCACATTTAAACATCCCCCGGGTCTAGCGGGTTTTGCCCGATTTCTTTCTATCATACTTTTAAGAGTAACACTCTGCTTAAACACTACCTTAGGAGAGACAGGTACTTTATTCCTAAGGCTGCCATCATCCATCAGCATTTTTAGATTGCCTTGTCCTGTCCGTATAGAAACAAATTTAAACTTTGCCAAGACTGTTAACAGACTGTTACTGTACTGATACTGTTTGACTGTTATTAACTTACACTGATTTTTATGAACCAACATGGTGTGCTGCTTTTGTTTGGATTTTTGTTAGCTGAAAAATGCTATTTGTCTACGGTTTTATAAAGTTTTTTAATGACTCTGTACTTTACTACCTGTATGAATTTTTGTGCATTATTCCCAGGATGGCAGTTACCTGTCTGACTAATGATGTTCTTGCTGTACTAGTTTGTTTATAAGACTGTTTGCTGTTATATGTTATGTAAGACATTCTTTTGAAAATATGACATTACAGTGACTGTTTTTACCAATATTGATCCTGTTTGCTGTATGCACAAGCTGCCTTTGAAGACATACTGTACTTTTAATGTGGAGGGGTTGACCCTCTATTGTTACCATAGAACCTTTTGTCATTTAGGATTTGTCATAGGTACTGCCTTAAATGTTACTCCATTTCCAGATGTAGATGTAGACTTACATATCCAACATTTAATTGCATTGTTTAGTTTTGCATATACCATTTGCATTACAGTAAATATATTTACTGTATCTGGATTAACTTTAATTTTACACTGTATCTGCATTAACTTTAACTTTACACTGTATCTGTATTAACTTTGCTCTGTGTCTTTATGTCTGTAGGATATTTCTGTGTTTATTCTCAGTCCGTCCTGGCTTATAGGTTCATAGGTTCATAGGTTCATACTAGGCTATCTGCCCGAGGGCATTTACAAGCCTAGCCCATAGTTTTGTGGCTTACACCACCCCTTTAGTATGGGGAACTATACCCATTATTTTGCTGTGCCTCTGTCGAGCAGTGACACTGAGGTAATCCCTGGGGTATATCTGCGATCTCCCATCCATTGGTCAAGATTTCTCTTGAACAAGGCCAGCGAGGTGCTCTGCCTCACATATACTGGGATTTTGTTCCACAGCATAGGGAGTCTTTGGGTGATGAATCTATCTCTCCAGCACGTCCTATTAATAGCCGTGTCGAGGTTTAAGTCTCCCGCCCTTGTGGCTCTGACTGATCTAGATTTTTTGAGGTGAAGCATATTCATCAAATCTGGGTTTGACATGGCCTTGTATGTCAGGCAAAGGTCACCTCTGAGCAAGCGGTAAGCGACTGAATAGAGCTGGACTTCTTTCAGTCGGGCAGCATAGGACAGATTTTTGAGACCCTTTATCCTTTTGGTGAGGAACTTTTGTGGCCTCTCCAGCTGCTGCAAGTGTCGGGTCAGATACATTCCGAATGGGGCATTGTACTCAATCATTGGTCTGATGAGTGATGAGTATAGGGAGACTATGACCTCCCTTGATCTAGATGTGAATCCCTTCATGTTAAGGTGGGCAATGTAGAAGGTCTTCCTAACTACTTTAGCTACATGGGTGTCGAATGATAGGCTACTGTCAACCTGGGTCCCCAGGTCCCTGATAACTTCTTCTGTGCTCAGTGGATTGCCACCTATATGGTAGCTAGGGGTAACCTTGTTTTTCCCGAAGGGTATGACTATGCATTTTTTGGCATTTAACTTTAGGCCATGGCTCTGGCACCAGTTATCTGTTTCTGTAAGACTCTTCTGAAGGATATCTGTGTCAGATGTGTTTTCGACTATGGCACCCAGTTTGCAGTCATCTGCAAACTTTGTCAGCCATAACCCTCCTGTGTTTGCTTGTACTTCGGAAAAGTAGATGCCAAACAAGAGTGGGCCCAGGACTGAGCCCTGTGGGACACCACTTGTGACAGGCTTTGAGTCTGACATGGCGCCAGCAACTCTGACCCTGTGGGTTCTGTCACTCAGCCAGTTTGCAACCCATCTTGTAATGTATGGGTTAACATTTAAGCTGATGAGTTTTTCAATGATACCCGAGTGGGGTATTGTATCGAAGGCCTTCGCCAGATCGAGGTAGGCTGTATGGACTGCCTTTCCCTCATCAATGGCTTTGGTGACTGTTTCGAAAAAGTCAACCAAGTTTAAAAGGCATGATCTGCCTTTGACAAAGCCAAACTGGGTTGGATCCAAAGTCTGCAAATTCCCTATGTCTTTATTTATTAGGTCCATTATGATCCTCTCCATGGCTTTGCAGATAAGGCTTGTCAAGCTAATGGGCTGGTAATTTCCAGGGTCGGTGGAGGCACCGCCTTTGTGAAGTGGGACCACAGTTGCAGTGCACCACTCACTGGGTACGTATCCAGAGGTGAGACTATGATTGAACAGCTGTCCTAGCTGTGGGTTTAATTCCTCATTGAGTTCATGGAGCACACAGCCGGGGACACCATCAGGTCCCATGGATGCTGTGTTTTTTGCTTTGGAGAGAGCAGTTCTCACTTGGGCGTTAGAGATGTTTGGGGGGCTGCAATCATTTGGTATAGATATCTCTCCTTTTGGGGGGGGGTTTGCACTGAACCTGTCAGCCAGTATGTTGGCAATGTCTGTAGGATCAGTAATCTTCACATCATTTTGAACTGGTTCTGAGCATATCTGGGTGTTTCCTCCCAGGTTTCTAACATAGCTAAAGAAGGCCTTATGATTGTCTTTTGAGTCTTTAGCTATTTTTCTCTCAAAATTTGCTTTGGATGATTTTATGAGAGCTCTTAGTTTTTTACTTATACTGATCAAAGGTGTCTTATCTTTTAAGGATTTTGCTCTATCTTGTAGTAGCTTCCTCCTTTTGTTGTAGTTTGTTTATGGCTGGGGTCCACCAGACTGGACGCTTGCCTTTGGTACAAAGAGTCTTTGTTTTGCTTGGGATTGCCTTATCCATGCAGTCCTGCAAGTGCTGGTAGAAGGCATTTGTAAGTGATTCAGCGGCTTGAGTACTGTTTTCCGCCGGCTCGATGGCCTTAAAGGAGACCACACTAGTCTTTAGAAGTGTGAAGTCGGCTTTCGAGAAGTTCTTTACTGTGGTCTTTTTTATTTCAGGTGGGGGTGGGATGAGGACCTCCAGCGAGATTAGTTTGTGATCTGATCTCACCAGTGAGGGGTATACTTCCGGTGTTGAACATTGTGCTCCCATGTTCGTGATGATGAGATCAAGTATGTTTTCTCCTCTTGTGGGGATGGTGACTAGTTGTTCCATGGCATTTGAGTTTATGAATTCCAGGAACTTTTGGGCTAGGGTGTTTGGGCTTGAGTAGTGTTCCCAGTCTATATTAGGGTAATTGAAGTCACCTAGTATGATGGTGTTTGGTGATACATTTATCCTCCAGTGTTTTCAGGAAGGCCATGTGAGGTTCCTGAGTTTGTGAGGGTGGCCTGTAACATGCTACAATTTGCAGAGCAGTCTTGCCTATGGTTAATTGCACCTGGATGGTCTCCGATGCATCGTGCATCGCCACCAGTCTTGAGGTGTGGGTGTCCTTGATGAATATGGATACCCCCCCTCCTTTCTTGGTATTGTCCGGATTTTGGGGCCGGAACGCATGATATGAGGTAAAACCTGAAAGTGCTGGGGTGCTCTCAGGAGCCTTGAACCAGGTTTCTGTCACAGCACAGACATCGATGTTCTCCATACTGAGAATGGCCTCGAGTGCGTGCATTTTTAGATTTAGACTTCTGGCATTGAGCAGCATTACCCTTAGTTTTTTTCCTTTTTTGTGTTCTAGGGTGGTAGGTTTAGAATTTGAGCCTTGCCTAAAAAAGGCACTATGGGGGTGGCAAGAGCCTTTGCCAATATCCGGAATCCCAGGGGTGACAGGTGCAAGCCATCCCTTGCGAAGCAGCGTGGCTTGTCAAGCATGTCATCCCAGGCAGACAGACATTGGATCCCCTTTGAATGACACCAGAGTTTAAGCCAATTGTTAAAGCTGATCATCTTATCTCTGTATTGTGGCATCATTCTTGGTGAAGGTAGGATACTGCTCAAGGTCAGGGTCATACCTGCCTGGGCTACATAATCAGTTTGCCGAGAATATCAAGCCCAAGGATTGTTGTTTCACAACTGGAATTTATAAGAAATGTACCCTGTACTGAAGATCCATTTTCTGTGAAACATATTTTAACTGGTTTACTGCTTATGGCCATGCAGCTGCTGCCTTCAAAGCCTTGAATGTAAGATTTTTTAACTGATTTACAGGTAACTGTTTGTTAGTGACTGAGACTGTTGCCGATGTATCAAGCAGGACATCTTATAGGTTCATAGGTAGGTACTAGGCTATCTTCCCACAGGCATTTATAAGCCTAGCCAGCTTGTGTTGGCTTACACCGCCCCCATAGATTAGTTCCCTGTGCATCTGTCCAGCAGAGCCACTGAAGTGATCCCCAGGGTATACTTTCTGTTTCCCATCCACTCATCAAGGTTTCTCTTGAAGAGGGTTAGCGAGGAGCTCTGCCTAATGTAGACTGGAATATTGTTCCTGAGCATGGGAAGTCTCTGGGACAGGAATCTATCCCTCCAGCACGTCCTATTTATTCTTGTGGTGAGGTTTAGATCCCTGGAGCATGTGGCTTGAGGGGATATGGTTTTCTTTAGTTGGAGCATGTCCATCAATTCTGGGTTGGACATGGCCTTATATGTCAGGCAGAGATCTCCTCTGAGTAGGCGGTATGCAACCGAGTACAACTGAGGTTTCTTCAGTCGAGCTGCATAGGGCAGTGATCCTCTTGGTGAGGTACTTCTGTGGTCTTTCCAACTGTTGCAGGTGTCTTGTAAGGTACATCACAAATGGGGCATTGTACTCTATGATGGGTCTGATGAGTGATGTGTAGAGGGACACAATGACCTTTTTTAATCTGGATGCAAACCCTTTTGCGATTCGGTGAGCCACATAGAAGGATTTTTTAACCACTTTGGCAATGTGATTGTCAAAGGAGAGGTTGCTGTACTCTTGGGTCCCCAGATCCCTTATTACGTCTTCCGTATTTAGGGGGCTACCACCTATGTGGTAGTTTGTGGGTACTATGTTTTTTCCAAAGGGGATGACTATGCACTTTTTGGCATTTAGCTTGAGGCCATGATTTTGACACCAGGTATCTCTCTCAGTGAGACCCTTTTGGAGGATGTTGGTGTCAGCAGGAGAGTCAATCATAACCCCTAGTTTGCAATCATCTGCAAACTTGGTCAGCCATAGTCCTCCTGTGCTAGCCTGTACCTCAGAGAAGTATATGCCAAACAGGAGGGATCCTAGGACTGAGCCTTGGGGAACACCACTCGTAACCGGTTTAGAGTCAGGCCTAGCTCCTGCAACTCTTACCATATGGGTTCTGTCCATGAGCCGGTTGGTAACCCATCTCATGATGTAAGGGTTTATGTTCAGTCTGGTGAGCTTGTCTATAATACCTGAATGGGGAATGGTGTTGAAGGCCTTTGTGAGTTCTAGGTAGGCTGTGTGGACCACCTTTCCCTCATATATAGCCTTTGTAACTGTCTCAGAAACATCCACCAGGTTTAGGAGGCATGATCTTCCTTTAACAAAGCCGAACTGGGTAGGGTCCAGTGTTTGGAGGTTCCCAATGTCTCTGTTAATGAGATCCATGATGATGCACTCCATAGCCTTGCAGACCAAGCTAGTTGGGCTTATAGGGTGATAGTTCCTGGGGTCTGTTATGTCTCTACCTTGTAGAGTGGAATAACCATTGCTGTGCGCCACTCTATGAGCATGACACCTGTGGAGAGGCTGAGTTTGAACAGTGTGTTTAGGTGAGGGGTTAGTTCAACATTGAGCTCATGTAGGATGCAGCCTGGGACACCATCCAATCCCAATGATGCTATGTCTTTGGCTTTGGAGAGGGCTGTTTTAACCTGAGTGTCTGTGATTTCAGGGGCACTACATTCTTCTGGTATGGTTATGGGCCCTTTTGGGGGTGAGAGGGAGGGGGGAAGTTTGCACTGAACTTGTCTGCCAGGATGTTGGCGATATCGGTTTGTTCAGTGTATTTTGTGCCATTCTGCACTAACTCTGAGCAGATCTGAGAATTGCCACTTAGATTCTTGACATAGCTAAAGAATGCCTTGTCTTTCCATAGTGTCCCCTCCACCCATACGTCCACTAACAGTTGTCCATCCTTTCCACATTTAAAATTTCTGAGAAAGGTTACTTGGAGGGTGGCACACCACTAATCAGAATCATATTCATTCTGATCTGTTTTCCTGGGTATGTCTCTGATTACACAGACTGCATGTTCTGTTCCCTGTTGACTGTTAGTATCTTCCCTGTCTAATGTGTACTTTGTACTTTCAATTTCGCATTTTAATTCCTGACTTGCACCATGTGTGAGATTATATGGTGGGTTTTCTGTGTATTCCACAGGGTGTACTTTATTTTTTCTGCATCCCTCGGTGTTTGTTCCTGTGACTGATTCTCCCTTAATGTATTTTCTTTATCTTGATTTCTTCCCTTATTTTGGGGTTTTGAAGAAGCACTGTTATCTGCATAGATATCCTTTTGTATTTGACTTTCCTTCCATCTTTTGTAATATGGACAATCCTGTTTAATGTGGCCTATTTTCTTACAAGTAAAACATATCACCTGTTTTTCTGAACTTTGTTGTATATATGTCTGTAACCCTGGTGGGGCAGAAGCTGCTCGTGTTCCCCCGTGTTTGTTTTTTTATCAGACTATGTATTACGCCCCCTTCCTTTCCCCGCATAGTCTACAAGTTGTTTTTGTACATTTCCTATGTGCATCTGCAATACTGCGTACTTCTTTTAAACTGTCTAGCACTCTGGCTTTGTTTTGCTCGAGGTGGAGTTTGAGATGTATAATTCCTGAGTCTGTATCTATCTGTCTGTCAGAAACTGATTTTAAAGCTGCGTCTCCATTTTGCAGAATGTCATTAACTGTCTGACGGAATTGCTTTAACATAACATCTTGCCTGACCAAAACATTATTTTGTTTTTTTTCTGTCATGCTGTTTAGACTGTCTGATCATTTTCAGATAGTTTTTAATTTTTTAAATGGTGGAAACTGGCATCACCTTGTCTGTGTGCTTAAAACAATTATGTGAGTCTAGACACTCACCAATTTCAGCTGCTTGCTTTGCTTTGACATCTGCCAAAGCATTTACTGTATGTAGTCTCTTCTGTATTACATTTTTTATGCGCTTTAATTTTGACAATACTAAACTTTCCCTGTAAATCAATTTGGGAATCAATGCCTATAACTTCTGTAGTAGTGGAGCATGTATTAGGGGTTTGCCAACACTGTCGATGAATCCCCTTCTGACTCAAACTGGCATGTGTACATGCAAACAAAAACATTTAAATAAAGCATCATTTCAAATAAACCACACAGCGTATGTCAACCATTCTTTAAATGCCAACATATTGAAACAAAATTCCTTTTTTTTTTCTTGCCACTGAGGCAGAGTCTGCAATAAACAAGACTACTGATATATATCAACAGGAGAAATAATTGTCATTTCTGCTGAACCCTGCCCAATGTCAATTGATGTATTTTGTACCCCTTGTGAACCTTGCTGGGGTTTTTGTAACTGTCTTGTCAGATTAACCTCTGTAGTTTGGGCCTTTAGTAAATGTTGTTGGGCTCTATCTGATTGTTACGTTAAACCAGAAATGTCATTATGTAAAGTCTAAATGCTATGCTGAGTCTGTTCCTGTAAATGGCATTATTGTCCCTTACTACTGTCTCTAGGGAAATTTTAAAAAGCTGTGAAAACCTTTTCTTTAAAAGGTTAATATTAATAGCACACTCTACTATGTTAGAACTTTCTTCTTTCTGTGCATGTGCAATATTTACTATAAATAACATTTTTATGTAGTCTATTACATTACTGACAATAATTGCATATACTTGTACTGTACGAGATTTAGGTGACTGCAGAAGGTACATTTAACTGTTGTATATGTGAAGAACTAACAACACTACAATCAATCAGATTGTTTATCAGAATAGGATATATCTTATGGTATGTCTTACATACTAGACTCTTGTAACAAGATAGACATAAGTTTGGAAAGTTACTTCCACATAAAAAAATGGGTCTATATTATAACATCGAAGTTCTTTAAAATCGAATGTTCTAATATCGAACCCCAAACACCGAAATCTGAAAACATCGAACAATCAGAATAGCAAATTTTTTCCCAGGGAAAAAAATTGCTATTCCGAGAAACATACACCCAACACAAGCACACACAAAAAACAGCAATCCACACACATACACTTAAAATCCTACACCTAAACCTAAACTAAACTTTGCATACACTACTAGCTATCCACTTACCTTAACCCAACCCTAACCCTAAGGGCAGTCACTATCGCACACTCACCTCACCCGCGCCCTAACCCTAACTCACCTAACTCACCCCCTAACCTTAACCTACACACAACCGCACACTTACCTGACCCACATCCTAACCCTAACTCACCTAACCCGCCCCTAACCCTAACCTACACACAATCGCACACTTACCTGACCCGCTCCCTAACCCTAATGTCCACACAACCGCACACTTACCTGACCCGCTTCCTAACCCTAACTCACCCAACCCGCCTCCTAACCCTAACCTACACACAATCGCACACTTACCTGAACCCAACCCGTAATGTTCCAACATATTGAACGCTGAAAACCGTGAAGCCACAGCAATGGCCCACTGAATTCTTTCCCTGGGAAAGAATTCGGTGTCCTGCATCTTTGCTGTTTTCAGCGTTCAACATTATGGTTCGATATTATAACATTCGATGTTTATAAAATTTGATGTTATAATATAGACCCATTAAAACAGTCTTTATGAATTGCTGTTTATTTTATGTATGGATTCTAGAGATTTATCCATCTACAAAGACAACTGTTATCTAAATTCTGAACATTAAACATTTTAGATTTACATTTCATGTCTGACACAGAAGATTTAATCCATGCAAATTTATATCTACAATATGTGGGCATTGTAAAGTTAACTGTCTGTACTGGCATCCAAGTTATAACTGTGAATAATTTACCATATTTTGCATAGATGACAAACAGGTGATCAGGCTGACATCACTTAGAAGACACAGTGTCCTTCAACAGATGAATTGATGGCGGAATGTCACAGGGCAGTCTCTACGGCATCACTCTGTATCCACTAACAAAGTAGTGAAACTGTTGATCTGTTGATACACTGGGACTGTCAATCTGTTGAACTCGTGGAAAATTTAAGCACTTTATGAAAAATAACTGTTGGTAAGGGATAAAAAAGGTTATGGCCAGTGGGCTGGGCTCACCATTGTAAAATATTATTAGCAGTGAGCTAGGCTGACACTGTACTATTGTATCAGTTAATATTTATTTGTATTAGTACAAATTCTTGCCAAACAGTTAATACTGTCAGAGTTATTTCAATTCTATTATAAAATGGCGAGACACAAAGTAAAGACTGATGTACACTCAGTCCAAAAACATTACTAAAGAATAAAAATTACTGTCCAGTTTATATACTCTTTTAAATGTCAAACAATGTTATTTTTAATGTCCTTGTGACTTGTTCTTCTGGCTTCTGTTTGAGTCATGAAAAAGTGCATTGGTTATTTCTAGCCTGGACAGTTTCTTATGTCCTTCTTTGGATATTTTCTTCCTTGCAGTATCTGAAGACTTCACAAAAAGTCTCTCCACTTCATCTTTGCATCACTTGAAGTGTCTGTATTTTATTTCATTTTATTTATGCATCTGAAAGCTCACGCCAATTCAACTTCCTTTTTTCTATAACAGGATGCCATTTACAGTAAGCCCACAGCTATATGTTATTAATATTAATAGCTGAACATTTACAAGAAATCTTTTTAATAAAAGGTCATCACTTAACTGTTCTTGCAAAGAAAGTCATATTATTTTTGTAAACTGCACATTTCTTCACTGCACACACAGTATAATTTTGGGGAAAATCATTTTAATTTATACAATTTCTGTTAAAGAGTGTCTGTGGGTTGTGCATACAGGAATGTCTGTATTTGACAACAACAGCTGCTCCACTGACTCCATTAACACTGTGATAAGTACTGCCTTGTGCAGTATGGTGGCATGACCACTGTGGCATTATGCCATTGTGTTATGTGTAGGCATCTGGTCCATATACTCTGTCCCCCACTGAAGTGCCTGTAGCACAAGTCTTTCCTCATAGAACAGTAGGTTTAGCATCCACTATTAAATAGGTATGCAACATGTCCTTCCTGTGTTCATGTGGGATCCTCAGCCCCTAAAAATATGTCAGATTCCATACATGTTTTCCCAGTCTTCACAGTGTTACCCCAAAAGTTTATAACTTGTCATACTTGGACAGCAAGGCATGGATGGTTGTTACCTCCATCAGGGAAATAATGATCACTCTTTCTACTCCTGTGGTCATGCTGTTTGGATGTGTCCCCCTGACACTACAATATTTCATGCCTGCTCCCTGTACTCAACCATGTTTATCACTCCCACCCCAACACAGTTTGCCATATCACTGCCAGTGCCTTTTCAGAGTTATCACACAGTAATCAGTAGAGTATAATTAGTATGTCAGCAGCTGTACACCTTAGAGTTGTCCCTGCAATGTGATGTACATTATCATTGCTCTTGTCTGCTGTAGATTTCCTTGGAATTCCATATATTGCAATGTGCTATGATTTCAGCAATGTATTCTTTTGTCTGACAAGGTCACTCACAATATGGTGATTGCACTACTCATTGTCGTTTTAGGTGTTCATAAAATGGTAATTATGCTAAAGAAGCAATATTGCATGACCCTGTCTCAGTCACTTGAATTACACCTTATGTTATCTGTCCTATTCTGTGTTTTGAGGCCTTATCTACCTCATTCATATGCAGCGGGCTCTGTTAAGATGTGTATGATTTTGTAGTTGGACTACAATACTGCAAATTTATATCATGGTAATGCTCATGGGTATCATGCTACCCAGCCACCCACTGAGGTCATGCTTCTGAATGTAAGTCATATAGGTTGTGTGCACATGTAGGGCATGACTGCACAGCTTTCACCCTTGGCCATCCTACTGACCATGCGCATCATGCTGTCATTGATGAAAATTGAGCTACTGTGCTGCCCATTGATGCTTGTCATGTGGTGTTTCCAATGTGTGGCATTATGCCGCATCTATCATTTTCACATTTGAACTTGATATGGAGAATGTCTATAGCTTCTATGGCTTCTGTAAGTTCTGAGAGAGACAGGGCTCCTGTAGGGTACAACACTGAGACCAACATATTTCTTCACCTTTGCACAAGAAGTACAGGGGATTGCCTGCTGGTTGACTTCTTTGAGAGTCCTGTATAGGTTCATAAGTACATTTTAGGTTAATGACCACTAAAATCATTGTAAATCTATCTGTGCAATCCAAATGTGACCCATAAATTTGATTTATATAGTGGTAATTTACTGACTGCCTCTGTCCATCAGAGACATAGGCACCAGACCAAGGATGAATTTCCAATTACCAATCCATTAGTCCAACTTGCACTTAAATAGAGGTAGGAAGGAACTCTGCTTTACATGAATGGGGAGCCTAGTTTGGAGACTGGGAATTCTCTGAGAAACATATCTATCTCTCTAGCATATCATAAGCAAAATTTAAGCATATTATAGTACTTCTGATGCTGGGTGGCTGCGGTGGTGCAGCGGTTAGCATTGCCGCCTCACAGCAAGAGGTTCTCCGATTCGATTCTCAGCTGGGGTGCCTTCTGTGTGGAGTCTGCAAGTCCTCCCTGTGGTCACGTGGGTTTCCTCTGGGTGTTCCGGTTTCCTCCCAAAGACATGCAATAGGTGGAATGGACACTCTAAATTGGCCCTAGGTTTGAGTGTGTGCATGTGTGTGTGTGTGTGTGTGTGTGTGTGCCTTCTGTGGAAGGGTGGGTGCCAGGCTGGCAACTTGACACCATAAAACTCCACTGCCCATCATGAGTGGACAGGTGATTTGGTGTGGTGACCCCTAACTGGGAAAAGCTGAAAGAAGAAGAAGATAGTATTTCTGATGCTGTTTGTTTCACCAATATGCAAAAGGTTCATCGAAGCAGAGTCCTGGGATGCCTTGCACGCTAGGCAAAGATCACCTCTCAGAAGTCTATATGATACTGAGTAAAGAGAGAGACAGGGCTTTGAGGTGGGTTCCCTATTAAACTGCCAAACATTTCAAAGTTCGGATGTCATACAGCCCAGTCGAACACTACCCAGTTAATAAATAAAATAAATAAATAAAATTTGCCCCTTTTCATTAGGTTTCACTGTATATCTATGGGGTGTTTTTGATGTCCATAGTTGCACTTTTTTTTAATTTTGCTGCACATGAGGAAATTTCAGAAAACTAACTTGCCTGCCAGTGGAGGCCAGGCCAGACTCTACAGGTATCAGTGTAAGTTTACTGTAGTGTTGCCAGACCTGCATATCTCTGTTTCCTCTGCCTGTCACAGCACTGCCCACTCTTGCTTTCTGTTTAAAAGCTGATTTTGCATACTTCTTTGACTTATATATATGAATTTAAATGCATGTGTAATGATGCTACTGACTTTACATGTGCCCATTATTCCTGGCATTACCATCTGCATGCCAACTATACTGACCGTGGGTATATCTATGCGGTTAGGACTTTATCAGTATTCTGTTATTCTGTGCTTCATAACTATGTGATTAAGTTCTAATCACCCTTGTCACACTGCTATTTTTAATACAGTTGTGCATGTGACACTGTCCTTTCCTGTTACAATTATTCCTGAAGTTGTATCTCACACCACTGAGACTTTTAATTTCCAAGTGCACTATTACAACAGTGACGGCATGTCCATTGCCTGTTCATGCTGTTATTCTTAGCTTGGTCATATTCTGTGTGGTACTGTGTCACGCATCCATGGATTTTCCACAATGTATATGTCAACAGCACATACACTTGTTCCGCATAGTAGCATATTCCATTTCTACAGGTTGGTTATTTCCCCTCATACATGTTTTCTGCAGAGTAGTACATTCCATTTCTACAGTTTGGTTATTTCCCCTTCTTTATTTGTTCACTGTATACACACTGGCTACTATCCATAATCTGTGCCATTGTCCTACATGACAGTGATAAAGGCACAGCTAATCATTTCCCCAGTGTAAACCTATGGTCCTATCACTGGAGTTCCACAAGTATTTAAACCATCTAATGCTAAAACTGATATGCTTCTTTAATTATAGCATCTATTTCAGCGTATATTGTTGTATCAACCATAACAGTTCTACTTTTTAATGACTGTTACTGTTTCATTTTTTTTTTATTATTTAATTGTAACATATCTAATTACTATCCTTGCTTGTATGATATTGTATATTGTATATTTTTTTGTGTATAACTCTGGAGCTTTTCTCCTCAGGTCTCTGCTGAAAAAGGGCAATAGCTCAGTCAGACTAACCCGATCAACAAATGTCAAATAAATAATAATAAATACCGTTATATCATCATTGATCTGCTGTTAGCATTTTTCTTCTTCTAAGGCCTCCTGTACCTCACCATACTGGCCATTATTGTTTTTGTATTGTTCTCCATCTCTATTATTTTTTTTCTTTGTTATTTTTGTTATTTCCACTTACATTCAATTCTTTTGCAGTGCCATCTGTGGAACAGTTATCATGCTCTGTACCAGGCTCCCTAATAGTGTCATGTAGCCCCCAAGTCAGTCTTTCTGCAAGGTGGCAAATTTCATTCTGCAGAAGGTAACCTAAAAGGCTCACTTGTGGCTTCTAGTGAAACTTGACAGGTGGTGGGGCATAAGGACCTCTGTGGGGAGTGGTACAGAGGGGTCTTTTTGTGACACATGGCAGGAAGTGCTGAAGCTGATCATGACTGAGGTGGACTGGCAGCCGGAAACATGGCCTGTAATTATGAAGTGGAGTACATCATCATGCAATTGGCAGAGTCACATGGCTGTATATGTCTGACCATCTTGCCATCAATATCAGAGCCCTTACATGCTGTTAGCTACAGAGGTGACTCATTTCTGGGGATGGTTCTCAATTGAGCTTCTTGGCAGTCACTCTTCACTGCATCATGACCTCCATCACAGTGTATAGTTTCCTTCTGTGTATCTCAAAATATCTGAACTCCCCCTGATTGTAGCATTGTTCTCACCATCACTATTTGCTCATCCTCTGTTTGTGTGCATATCTCCTTTGTGGTGTCCCCTTTTGTATCAGTGCCACTACTGTCAATCCTTGTTTGTGTTATGTTTGTGTGTCTGCCTCATCTTCCATCCCTATGTCCTTCATCTTACCCACATTATCCCTTGGCTTCCCTCCCCATCAACCCTTCTCTTCTAGAAATAGCAAACGGTGCCTGACCCACACAGGAGAGAAAATGCCCTCCTCCCCTACACCGGGCTACTTTTTACATCCCATTGTCCTGTGTATTTCTTTACTTACTCTTCCCCCTTTGTAGCTGTCAGATCACTTAATTTTCTTCCAATTTATACAATAAGTAAAGTTGGCATTTTGCTGTTCAGCCCTTCTATGGTCTCTCAGCTGTTCCTGTGTTACACATATGTGGCACTTCAATTTGTGTGTGAATGGAGCATTGCACATACTTGCCAGTGAAACATGTATACTATCGCCAGCAGTTCTGCTTTTTATCAACATTTAAGCATACCTGATCCCTAGTCCCCGACAATACACAATTCTGTCTTATCATTTTTCCTGAATATTACCCTTTGTCTTGCTTAATTATGTTCTTAATATTTATTTTGTTGTCCTTTTGTAAGTGTTTTTCAGTTCCTAATTTGTCTTAGACCCTTTTCTATTTACAAATGTTTGTTGTCATTTATTAATTTTGTTTTACTAATTCCTTCATATCCACTTTCATTTCTTCAAAAGACAGGCAATAAGCAGCCTGCCTGTACATATGAAAACTGCATACTGTTTGCCTTTCATCTCTTAACTGCCTCATTCTTTAAACTGATATCTCATTTCTCGTAGGACATTCTTTAAACAGATAACATCTTAAATCTTTACATTTTGTGTATTTCAGTATTACAAACACACTTTACACATACTATATTTGCAAATTAATGCCTCTGTTACTCTTTCATCTGTTGATCTTTTACATATAAAACAGGGGCTAAGTTATCTGCTTGTGCATCTGAAAACATGGTATATTTTTGCCTTTCAGCACTGTACTATATCATTTCACACAGCCATTCATTAAACAGATGACACATTTCTTGTAGCACATTCTTTCAACAGATGACATCTTAAATCTTTACCTTTTCATAGGAAGTTCATATGAAGTACTGAATCTTGTGACTATTACACCTTGCCATTTCCCACACTAGACTGTACCTCCTCTGTCAAAGAGTGCTATACTACTCAAGTCCAGGATTCATAGGTTTCCTCAGTAGTTACTTTAAAATGAAGTCCTAGAGATAACTATAGAGCCTAAATCCAGTTTTCCAGTTGATCCAAAGCATTGCCCAGTTAAGTAACTTGCTCTTGGTCACAGAAAAGGTAAAATGAAGATTTAGAGACTCAAACCTTGTACCACATGAAGCAGCTCATTAACAGCTCAGAGCCTCAATCCTCTATGCCATGTTCCAGGTCTAATTATTTAGAATAATTTTATGAATACTCATCCAATTATTCAGATTCCATTGGAAGGAAGATTGTGTATCACACTACTTTATCTGCAGGTAGAGTCTAATCCAGAGGCTTGGAAAGATGCTGAGTGATGACTGGATCTCTCCACTTGGTTTTATTTTTCTGCATCTATTTAAGTAAGTTTAGATCCTTTGTGCTAGAATTTGAGGACTATTTGATTTGTAATGGTACACGAGATCCTGGAATACTGGGTCCCTGATAGTCCTCTAAGAAGCGTATAATGCACAGAAGAGAGGGATACTGCTTCTATTCTTCTCTGGTAGCTTAAGGATTTTATTCCTGTGATTCTCTTTGTTAGGAACCCCTGGGACCTTTCAAACTTGTTTGATAGTTCTGTTGCAGTACATCTCAAAGGAGACATTGTATTCTGTAATTGTCTGATCAGCGCTGAATACAATATGCTAATGAAGTCTTTAGGTGTAGACGTCATTCATTTGGTAATCAGCTGTGCCAATCTGAAGGATGTCCTGACAACCATTGTTACATAGTGATCAATGGAGAGGGGGTTATCAAACCAGGTTCCTAGGCCATAAACCACATTTTCATTTTGAAGTGGTGTATTTTCAGTGCTGTATACTGGGGTGGGGTTGCCTGCCAAATGCAACTATGCTGCATAATTTATTATTTAATTTAAACTCATTTTCAATACACCAGGCACTTAAAAGTACAAGTTTCTGCTACAGGAATTCTGTGTCAGAGAAGTCTTTGACAATGACTCTCATTTTGCTGACATCCACAAACTTAGTTAGCTATATGTCTTGGTTTTCAGTACGCAGGTCAGATGGATAAATACAGAATAAAAGCACTCCCTGTACTGATACCAGCAGACACAACTTGGCACACTGTCTCTGCATTTTGCCACAAAAGTTAAATCAGAGCTGAAGACAATGAAATAGCGATACAATACCCTAACAACACCTATTACCTTAAACACAGCAGAGCTTATGTCACCTTTGCTATACACAGCAAAGAGCTGAAATTCTGAAAAAAATACACCATGGCCACAACAATTTCTAGAATGGTATTCAGCCCAAAGACTGTAATAACTGATAGAAGCAGGAATTCTACTGTCTTCATTGTGAAGCAGTAACTTAATCTCTGAGCCCTTGCCAACTGTTCCACTCTGGAGCCAATTGACAGTCATCTATTCCTCCACATGACTGAGTGGCTGTCTATCACTTTGATCAACTGTGTCAGGACAGTAACATACAGGAGTTACAAAGTTTCCTTCCATAGCCTTACATTCTTTTCACTTTCTAAGCATGCCACCTCATTAAAGTGTGTGGTAAGAACTGTGGGGTTAACCTTCTTTCACAAAAGAGCCATTCAGGAGGTCTGAACAGACCAGAAAACATTTTAGTTTCCCTGAATAAGCAAGGACCTCTGGCCAGTATTTGATCTGAGTGACATAAATTACTACTTCCTAAATGAGACCTTTTGCTTGGTCTTACTACAGTCTGTTTTGTTCTTGTTCAGCAGATCAAGTCTGGATATTCTCTTTGGATTTCCAGGATACCTATCTATAAATCAAATGTGCCAGTGAACCATGGAGGTTTCTAGACATCTGGTTAGGTGTCAGCCATCACTACTTCCATTTACTTCCATCAGAGCTCACCTCATCCTCCAAGGTGTTCAACAGATGTATGTATGTATGTATGTATGTATGTATGTAGCTGCAGAAACCTGAGTCTGCAAAAAAGTTAATGTATTCCCCTAAACTGTTTTTAACTGGCACAGCAATGGACAATTTGAGCTCAGCCAGTCTATGGTGATTATAGCAAGCGCCATGAATTCTCAGATCAAGCCTACTCATTCACTGGATACTCATAGGATCACTATATCTTACAAGAAATTTCTCTCAGTGTACAGAGTCCTTTATTTTTTTTGTAAAATGTTTGGAATGGAATTGTTGTTTTGTATCTTTGGAACTAATGACAGCCAATTAGTCCTGAATGTATTGCCAAATATTATTTATATGAGGAACTAAAATGGACTCTGAAAATGCAGTGCTTTCAACTCCTTAACCCAATATCAATACCAGTGAAGGTATCCGGAATTTTTATGTATGACTTGACTTGGTGGCCACACACTATGAGCTTGACTTTGTTGAGATTCCTTTTACCTCCCACCAATGTAATGGGTGTTACCATCATGCTCTTCTTGTCTTGTCATATTCAGTAGACTGGTAGCCTGGTATTTACCTATGAACCCAATAGGATGGCCTTCCTCACTCTACAGAAGCTTCATGAGGCCCTTCCCCTACACACAGTTGCTATTAACACAAACAACATGATAGTGATATGGTATCTTATCAAACAGGGAGGAATTCCCTCATGTCCTATTTGTCAGCTGTGAGACTATGGAAATGGGCTGTATCAGTTGACATACTTGGGGAGAAATCAGTCCTTTAGCAGACAGGCTTAGTCTCTATTTGCTGATGCCTCTTGAATTACCTGTCAGCTTGTGAGCAGAATAGAAGCTTTTCCATCACTGGGAGAAGCCTTGTTGCGACTTTTCTTGCACTGAGATCCACCTTCAAGTTCAACAGCTTATTTCCCCTTCTCTTCCCTCCTGAGGGTGTCCCAGGTGTGTTGTCATGCAGAAATGTTCATTAGGAGTATTTTTTTATACTTGTCCCCATTTTATCTGATCTTATTTTTTTCGGAAATGCAAGCTAAGCAAAGTGGCAGCTGTCTCAAAGGGTTAAGTCTCTGAGATGTAATTCCTTTTGTACAGGTATTGATTCCCACAAACTTCATTTGCCAATTGTGTGATCTTGAACAAGTCACTTAACCAGACATTGCTCTTGGGTCACCCTTGGGAAAGGACTGTGTGTTCACTGGGTCTATCTGGTTACAAAATGGGTATTATATTGTAGTGTCAGTAGCATACTCATTGTTGTTGCAGACGGCTGTGGGTTCTATTTACACACCGGGTAAATGGATTGCTGACACTGCAGTTGGGGGTTGGTTTGGAATATTGGTTAAAGTCTTCATATATAGTGGAGCATAAGGGGGTGCTGCACTCCCAAGTTCATTATCCTACAGATGAGACATTACATTGTGGTCCCATTTGCTTGAATTGGTAGCAGCTCAGATGGATATAAAAGATCCCATGGTACCTATTGAAAAGAAAAGGGGAAGTTACCCAATGCTCTGGCTAAATTTATCACAGTAGTATAAATACCACCTTGGATCTCCCCTGAGAATTTGTCACTAGCCTAGTGGGATTAACATGATCAACAAAAGTGGTATCAGTTTCTTGAGAAACGTTTACATCTGAGGCCCTTCAGTGTTCCCTTGACCTTTCCATCCAGCAAACTACACATGGACTTTCACGCCCCTCATCTAATCACATAATTACTCTAGTTCCATATGTGTGAAGTTATGCTTTCATTATTCCTTGCTGCAGGCCTGAATCTGTAAATGGACCAGTGTTTTACCCAAGTTAATTAAATAAAATAAAATAAATGACAGGGACCATTCCTACAAAGACAAGGGGGTGTAGTTCCATATTTATGTCCAGAGATCTAATACCCAAAAAACATAAAAGGAATTGGATGGGTTTCTACTTATGAACTGATATAATCAGGTAATATTAATTGTCTGGTCCAGTGCTGGCCATTCTGGATTTCTTCTCACAGATTTGTGATTGTGTTTTAAGATTTTTTTTCATTAAAGTTCATTTAGTTGCTACTTTGAAATTTCACCAAGGTGTTAACACCGTGTGTCTCACATCCTTGAAGATCTGGATTGCTTTACATAGAAGCTCATCTTTCTTATATGACTCACATACAAGGTTCCTGTTCTTCTATAGAATTTATATATTTGTATTAGTGATGCGCACCTGTTAGTGGAAATCTGTTCTCATGGCTCTAAGTTTTTTATTGTGAATTGACAGGTAGGTGCAAAAGCTGCAATTCATCTGCTCCCACCTGCAGCACAAGTGTATCAGCTCACTAAAACCCATCTATTTAACATACAAACCTCATATTTTAGTAAACCAGCATTAGTGAATTTGTTCTTTA
>NC_056729.1:1087510725-1087515725 GCF_019279795.1 Protopterus annectens | reverse complement strand
GGGATTGGTTTACTATTAGAAATCATATGTTCTAAGTTGAAATGGTCTGTTGTAGTATTCTTACTTTTATAATGATTTCTATAATGACAATTAAAAGCATCTAGTATATCTCCTATTTCTGACACTTTTTTACCTATTTCTTCATGTAAGATATTAATAATAGAGTTAGCTTTAGATTGCATTTTAACTTTAACAGATACATTATGTAAATGTATTAATCTTTAACCTTTACATGGCTAAATTAGTTTTATGATTTAATATTTTGTTATATCTTTTATTTAGGTCTTCTATTTTCTTCTTATTTTCAATCAAATTAAGGGACTTTTGGGATTTATATAATGTGAGTTTTCTTTGTCGTTCTTGAAGTTCTGATTCTCATTCCTTGATTGTTTTTATACCAACCAATTGCTTTCCCATAAATGTAAGCTTTAAGTGAATCCCAAACCATTACTATGTTCACTTCTGAGTTGTTGTTTATATCTATAAAGACATTAAGCTCATTCACTAACCACTGCTTAAATTCTTTTATTTTTGTAATGTACGCAGGAATTCTAGATATAAATGTTAGTGGTTTAAAATCTATTTGCATTTTTAGAACTAATGAATTGTGATCTGATAGGGGACATGGGATTATTCAGAAAGAAGTAATTTTTGTTTGAAGATCTTGAGAAATTTATATTTTATCTATACTGGTTTGAGTACCAAATCTATAGTGTTGATGAGAGAATAATAATAACAAGTTGTTATCTATTACATTAAAGGTATCTATCTAGTTTAAAGATTTCGACCAACTTTTTAATAGTTTTGCAGTAGCTGTTAAATGTGGACATTTTTTATTAGTACTTTCAGAAGTATTGGTAATACATTTATAATCTACTCCTACCACTAGATTACCTTTACATATATGCATAATTTTATCTAGATGTTTCTTAACTTTTCCCATCCGAATAACAGGAAACCTATTTACTAATGTCCACAATCTATTACTATACTTCAAGATGACTATAGCTATAAAACCATCATTATCTACATATTTATGTATTACTTCAGGGATTAAGTAATTCTTTCTCCATAAAATTGTTACTCCCCTCTTTTTAGATTTAAATTTAGAGCATGCTAAGGTTATATAATCACTTGGGTCGCATATGAAATTATTGTTTTTGAAGTGGGTTTCCTGTAGAATAATTATTTGGTCTCTGTTTAACTTTAGGTATCTTAATAAGGTAGATCTCTTACTTGGACTGTTTAGGCCATTAATATTTAAAGATAATAAAGAAAATTCCATGTCAAATTATTCTAAAGAAGCAATTGAAGTACCATTATCTTTACCTGGACTATCCCCTCCTCTAATAGTAAAATTATTAATTTGTAAACATTCATCAATCCCAGTAAAGCATGTTATCACTAAAGTAATCATCATGTTTAATTCAGGCTTGGAAAAACTAATTAACATCCTAAAACCTAAAGTAAATAATGAAATTAAACCAGTTTGAACATTAATCCCTACCCACCATGGAATGAAATTCATTCCTAGTCCAACAGATAGATACAGCTGAAGAACTATCACTCTAGCTCCATTTTCTATTCACTAGAGCTCCATATATAAAATATTAATTATTAAAGGAGTCTATTTACTACTATTATTATGTTAAAAAACTTTCGTTAGCAGAACAAATTGTTATATACATTAACAACTATATGCTGTCCATCTGTACTTATAAACATATGCATTCTATTATACAGATCATTAAACTAATTCAATTTGTTTGTATCAACATATGGATTGTGCTATCCCAAGAAAAACCAAGACTCACTCCTCCAAGAAAAGGAAACCAGTCTGGTGGATCCCTGCCATAAACAAGCTATACAATAGAAGGAGGAAATTAATACAGAAAAGAGTAAAATCCCAAGAAGGGAAGACATCCCTGATCAGTATCAGCAAGAAACTAGGATCCCTCATAAAATCATCCAAGGCTAGCTTCGAATAAAAAATTGCCAAGGACTCCAACGATAACCACAAGGCATTCTTTAGCTATGTCAAGAATCTAAGTGACAATTCTCAGATCTGTTCGGAGTTAGTGCAGAATGGCACAAAATACACTGAACCGACCGACATCGCCAACATCCTAGCAGACAGGTTCAGTGCAAACTTCACTCCCCCTAACCCCCAAAAAGGCCCATAACCATACCAGAAGAATGTAGAGCCCCTGAAACCACAGACACTTAGGTTAAAACAGTCCTCTCCAAAGCCATAAAAACAGCATCAATGGGACCAGACAGTGTCCCAGGCTGCATCTTACAAGAGCTCCAAGATGAACTAACCCCCTCACCTAAACACACTGTTTACACTCAGCCTCTCCACAGGCTATATGCCCATAGAGTGGCGCACAGCAATGGTTATTCCGCTCCACAAAAGTGGAGCCACAACAGACCCCGGGAACTATCACCCTATAAGCCTGACTAGCTTAGTTTGCAAGGCTATGGAGTGCATCATCATGGATCTCATTAACAGAGATATTGGGAACCTACAAACACTGGACCCTACCCAGTTCAGCTTTGTTAAGGGCAGATCATGCCTCCTAAACCTGGTGGACTTCTTTGAGACAGTTACCAAGGCTACAGACAAGGGAAAGGTTGTCCACACAGTCTACCTAGATCTCGCAAAGGCATTCGATATAATTCCCCATTCAGGTATTATAGATAAGCTCACCAGCCTGAACATAAATCCCTATGTCACGAGATGGGTTGCCAACTGGCTCACGGACAAAACCCACATTGTAAGAGTTGTGAGAGCTAGGTCTGACTCTAAACCAGTTACAAGTGGTGTTGCCCAGGGCTCAGTCCTAGGACCCCTCCTGTTTGGCATATACTTCTCAGACATACAGGCAAGCGCAGGAGGACTATGGCTGACCAAGTTCGCTGATGACTGCAAACTAGGGGCTATAATTGACTCTTCATATGACACAAACATCCTCCAAAAGGGTCTCAATGAGACAGATACCTGGTATTAAAACCATGGCCTCAAGCTAAATGCCAAAAAGTGCATATTCATCTCCTTTGGAAAAAAACAAAGTACTCACAAACTACCACATAGGTAATAGCCCCCTAAATACAAAAGACGTAATAAGGGATCTGGGGACCCAAATAGATAGTAACCTCTCCTTTGATAATCACATTGTCAAAGTGGTTAGAAAATCCTTCTATGTGACACACCTAATCACAAAAGGGTTTGCATCCAGATCAAAAGAGGCCATTGTGCCCCTCTACACATCACTCATGAGACCCATCATAAAGAACAATGCCCCATTTGGGATGTACCTTACAAGACACCTGCAACAGCTGGAAAGACCACAAAAGTACCTCACCAAGAGGATCACTGGCCTCAAACAGATGCCCTATGCAGCTCAACTGAAGAAACTCTAGCTGTACTCAGTTGCATACTGCCTACGCAGAGGTGATCTCTGCCTGACATACAAGGCCATGTCCAACTCAGAATTGATGGACATGCACCACCTAAAGAAAACCATATCCCCTTAAGCCACATGGTCAAGGGATCTAAACCTCACCACAACAATAAATAGGACTTGCTGGAGGGATAGATTCCTGCCCCAGAGACTTCCCATGCTCTGGAACAAGATTCCAATCTACATTAGGCAAAGCTCCTCTCTAACCCTCTTCAAGAGAAACCTTGATGATGGTAAATAGAAAGTTTACCCCAGGGATCACTTCAATGACTCTGGTGGACAGAGGCACAGGGAATTAATCTAAGGGGGTGGCAACAGCCAACACATTCCAGCTAGGCTTATAAATGCCTTTGGGCAGATTGCCTAGTACCTACCTATGAACCTATGTTGCCATATTGGAAACAACTGGAAACAATGATCATTTGTTTGAAGCACACAAGTTATTTAAAATCATAAACACAACGACTTGCAGCAATTAACCTAAATTTTGATGATTATTACTTCCTGTAACAGATAAGCATGCATTTTCAAATACTGTGCATTAAAACTAAAAGAGCCTATATAAATTATATCACAACATATTATAACCATTAGTTTTATTATGCTTTAGCAGTCATATAAATTATGTAATGAAAGGCTTTTAAGGAATTGAATGTATTTATAAATACAAAGTGATTTACAACATAACAGTACCGTGTATATCAGTCCGGATGTTTACAGTATTCTGAATGCATATTTCACTTAATGTTATATTTGCTAAATATACTACAAGTATTAAGCTTTTTTAAGCTTTTTATTCTCGTTTATAAAATGACACTAAATAATGATTTCTCTTCTGTTTCCATGAAAGATATGTTTGTGCTTAAAACAAGAAGTGTGCCCATAGCCAACAAAATCCTTTCCTGGTCATTACTATGACAATAATAAACATTTCAACAGCTTAAGAAAAGCTTCTAACAGTACATGTAGCTCATGCGACCTGCAGTCCTAAAATCTTCATTTTTTAAACTCGCAAGATTTTTTTTCCCGCCCATGCATTTCAGTGAGAGTATACAATAAGTTTAACAATTTCCCCCTCTTTGCACCTCTCTCTACCTCATGGCAAGCTCAATACATACTTTACCAAAAGGCTGTTGAGTAAGACACCACATACATCATGGAACAAGCCATCATCCTTCCCCAAATCAGAACACGCACAGACCTGTATCCCATGCAAACAAACGAAGACATAATCTCAAGCCCAGCAGCAAAGCAACATCATTTCCTTTTACCTATCACACTTATGTCTCATCACAAGAGTGAGGAAGCTCTGCCACTTAATTACATTGCTCAAACCCAAACAGCCAGGATCCCTCGTCACAGCATAGTTCCACATAAAGTACATGTTAGCTGTATTCTGCACTCACCCATAGATCATTTTCTGCAGTCAAATCTACCATTCCTTTAAAAAAAAAAACATTTCAGCTTCATCAGCACCACAAATAAAGGCCATCTGTTCAGCTGTGGTCGGACAGCTTTTGACAATAACCAAGACTA
>NC_056729.1:1087460725-1087505725 GCF_019279795.1 Protopterus annectens | reverse complement strand
TAGAAGCACATTTCAGTATTTGTTGAACAATAGGACATATGTCCCAACAGTAGGCTTGGTGTAAAACATACCCATTGATTTGTGTGTTTAGATTATTATTGCAGATATGGTGGGGGGGTGTCAATTAAAAACTTATATACCCTTGCAGTATTCACAACTTGAATGATCATTGGTCTGATCATTACTCTACAGATATTATTAAATATGCTTACAGACAGTTAGCCTTAAAAGTGGTTAATCTATGTAGGCATTGCTTAGTGCCATGCAAACAGGCTTAATCCCACTTACTACTGCTTAAAAGAGCTTACTCCCACTTATTTCCCATGCTAATTTCTTTAAAAGAAAAGAAAAAAAGAGTGCTAGGAAAGTGGTGAAAAAGGAGACATGCAGGGGGAAAGACAACAGGGAAAGTAGCTTGGGATGTGTAGGACAGGTGTAGGGAAGGACCATAGCTGTTCATTTCTTCTACAGCAATAGCTGTGAATATATACTGAATTTGGAGGTATATTTGGGCACTCAAACCCCTGAGAGAGGGGTGAGGACAGTGGACATGTGTGCGAAATGGACAGCTATGTATGGGGCAAAATTTTTTTTTGGGAAGATATTACCCCTTTTTTTTTAAGGTGAGAGTGGGATGTTGGGGAAGGATAGTAGGTATATTTGGGGATAGAGGTTGGGTAGGAAGACAGCTAAGACAAACAAGACAGCATACAGAGGCGGTATATGACATTTGTAGGAATAAATACCTTTGACGGGGAGGGGTGTTTGGAAATCGGAAGCCCATGAACACCCAAATGGAAACAGTGGGACTGAGGTCTCCACCCATGGGCAGTCACCACTGCACTTTCATGGCCCTGAAGGTGGCTGTGCTAGGGGCTGAGATGGAGGGGTAGGCTGACCCTCTAATTGCACCACATGGCTCTCAAGCTGGCATAGCAGATCTCCAAACTCCTTTCAGAGCTTGCTATGCACCAATCCCCAGACCTGGCTTCAGGTGACAGTATCCTGTCTGCACCCACTCCCAGGTGGGGGATGAGCCCCATCCCCTGAGGCAGTTCCACCTGAAGGTGGTGCAGGACCAGCAGACAAGGAGGTCCCTGGGTGGGTCCCAGACATGCTGGGGCCCGGTGCTATGGCCAAATGAGGTGGGAGTGGTGGGTCCACTGGGACCGGTCTTCCCAAACGTGCTATGATGTTGCAGTTTTATAACATATGTGGGTTAGTAATAGTCAACATAATTCAGGATTAGTTATAACAGCATGCATAGATATTCCCATTAACCCAAAACAACAGATTTGGAACAGATGCATAGCAAACAGAACACATATATATATGGAACCACAGTGGCCATTGCAACTGCATGCAGGTTACATTGATAGCAACAGGCATGTTTATATTACACTGTCAAAAGCTCAAACCCCCCTGCACCCCCCACACTCCCCTGCTACTTAAATATACCAATTCCGAGATCGCACTACATTGCATTAAATGGAAATCTCCCCTTATGGAGATTTCCATTTACATACGCAATGACTTTCACTTTGGACATTTTGGTGCCGACAATATCAGCTTCGATATTATCAGCCTTCAACAGGGTGAAGTAGACCACAACAAACCACCAATGACAGTATTTTAACATGGAACATTAATAGAAACACATTTCAGTATTTGTTGAACAATAGGACATATGTCCCAACAGTAGGTTTGGTTTAAAACATACCCATTGATTTGTGTGCTTAGATTATTATTGCAGATATGGTGGGGGGAGAGGTCAATTAAAAACGTGTACAAAAAAAAAAGTTGTTGTTCTGGTATGTAAGCCCTAACTTTGATAGGGTTTCTGTCTATACACACTGAGCAGAGTGGATGAGAGGTGTTGCCTACAACTGTTAGCTGAGATATATAAGTATCCTGTTTTTTATTATTTATACAGATTATTGTTTCTAGCAATTTATATATAGCACTTTTATTTTAGTGTACTTTAGTTTTTGAGTGTATTTTACTGCTATTAACTAATCTGCAGGGGTAACTGATTTGTTTGCAGTTAAAAGCATTCTGTATCTTTACAAATCTTTATCTGTTTAAAAACTTTCATTTTGTAGCTTTCTCTAGAGCTTACTGTCTGTAAGCTATTGTTTTTAGCTGAAGCCTTTCTTTACCTTGGCTAGATTGTGTTAACTGTCTTCTGGCTATTGGGGGCTGGTTCTTTTGTGGTTTTGTAAAAGAAAAAGTTGTTGTTCTGGTATTTAAGCCCTAACTTTGATAGGGTTTCTGTCTATACACACTGAGCAGAGTGGATGAGAGGTGTTGACTACAACTGCTAGCTGAGATATATAAGTATCCTGTTTTTTTATTATTTATACAGATTATTGTTTCTAGCAATTTATATATAGCACTTTTATTTTAGTGCACTTTAGTTTTTGAGTGTATTTCATTGCTATTAACTAATCTGTATGGGTAACTGATTTGTTTGCAGTTAAAAGCATTCTGTATCTTTACAAATCTTTATCTGTTTAAAAACTTTCATTTTGTGGCTTTCTCTAGTGCTTACTGTCTGTAGGCTATTGTTTTTAGCTGAAGCCTTTCTTTACCTTGGCTAGATTGTGTTAATTGTCTGCTGGCTAGTGGGGGATGGTTCTTTTGTGTTTTTGGTAAAAAATAAAAATAAAAAAAAAGTTGTTCTGGTATTTAAGCCCTATCTTTGATAGGGTTCTGTATATACACACTGAGCAGAGTGGATGAGAGGTGTTGACTACAACTGTTAGCTGAGATATATAAGTATCCTGTGTTTTTATTATTTATACAGATTATTGTTTCTAGCAATTTATATATAGCACTTTTATTTTAGTGCACTTTAGTTTTTGAGTGTATTTTATTGCTATTAACTAATCTGCACGGGTAACTGATTTGTTTGCAGTTAAAAGCATTCTGTATCTTTACAAATCTTTATCTGTTTTAAAACTTTCATTTTGTGGCTTTCTGTAGTGCTTACTGTGTGTAAGCTATTGTTTTTAGCTGAATCCTTTCTTTACCTTGGCTAGATTGTGTTAACTGTCTGCTGGCTAGTGGGGGCTGGTTCTTTTGTGTTTTTGTAAAAAAAAAAGTTGTTGTTCTGGTATTTAAGCCCTAACTTTGATAGGGTTTCTGTCTATACACACTGAGCAGAGTGGATGAGAGGTGTTGACTACAACTGCTAGCTGAGATATATAAGTATCCTGTTTTTTTTTATTATTTATACAGATTATTGTTTCTAGCAATTTATATATAGCACTTTTATTTTAGTGCACTTTAGTTTTTGAGTGTATTTTATTGCTATTAACTAATCTGCATGGGTAACTGATTTGTTTGCAGTTAAAAGCATTCTGTGTCTTTACAAATCTTTATCTGTTTAAGAACTTTCATTTTGTGGCTTTCTCTAGTGCTTACTGTCTGTAGGCTATTGTTTTGTTCCCACTCTCCCTCCCAGTTGGTGTCTTGGTGTTATACCTGGTGGCTTTGCAGTGGCCCACCCCTACTGTAAATCTGATCTGGGACACTCCTCCCAGTCTAGTGTCATTAGCTCATTCTACCTAATGCAGAGAGAACATTTGATAAGGCCTTCTGCTTCTCCTTTTTCCCTTTCAAAAAACATTTTTTTGCCTGAATCTCCTTGTGTTCTGACTGTGCTATTCAGACATTTTGGAAATATAGAGTATATTTCAGAGCATTTGTTATAACTGTAATTGCCTTAATATTGCTACAACTCAAGTGCTCTAGGTTGCACTGCATCTGAAGTGTTTGTATGTTTTAGCTGCTTTTCTGTATATATAGACTTCTCTGTATATGTAGACTAGCTACTTATTCTGCTGTATTACTTCCTCTTAAATCGTTTTTCAGTTGTGCACTTGCCTTGCTTCATTTAAAAAAGTTTTAAATTGCTAATTTTGTAGAGTTTTAATTGCATTTACTGTCTAGGACTACACACTCAAGTGTGTCAGCCTTTTCTGTGTTTATTTACTGTATTATTACATTGTTTAGCCTGTTTCAACAAAAAAAATACTATCTTGTTTGCTCGTTTCCCACCTTTTCTAGCCAGTACATATACCAAGCTTTTCTTGTCTCAGGACTTTATTTTCTGTGCTCAGAGCTATCCAGACCTTGCATTGGTAGAGGGAAGTCCTACTCTCTACAAGTGGGACAGGTGAGCATTGTACTGCCTATCTAATGCTAGAGGAGTGGTTTCCAGTGCTGAAATTGTAATTTTATTAGTCTTTTGGGCTGATTTCTATCCCTTTCAGCTTTCTGGCTTAAAAACGCGTGTGTTTGCACATTTTTCACATCATGCAGCACTGTGAGATTACAGTTAAACTATTCCAGGTGCCAGAAAGTCTTCTCTTCAAATTTTCCCTTAAAACTAGCTGGTTTCTCAGTAGTAGAAATCTGAACCCCTGTGACTAGCACTTGCTCTAGAACCTGCTGGAAAGCACTAGGAAGCCTGAAACAGATACAAGCACTCAGCTCTCCTTGTCAATAAGGAGAAATTAATCATAGGCACTAAACAGCCTATAATTGCAAAGTACCTTGCAAAGGTAAGGAAAAACAGCTCTTAAACTTTACATAAAAGTACCTAAACAGGCATGCCCAAGGGTCAGCTTCTGGTGATTTCTCCTGTCCACCTGGTGAATCTGGGCATACTGGGGCAATGCGGCAACTGCCTCATGTACACAGACAATCCTCTCCTCCTACCACCCAACACTACAACCTGCGAGAGATGCACTTACATAGCCAAACTGGAAGCAAAGCTCTCTCCGGCTAAGATTGTGCTAGACAGTCAAGAGGAGAAGGTTAACACCTGCATCACACCTCAAGCAACTCATAGCCCTTCAAAACCCACACCATCAACACCCACACATAGCAACACTAAACCCACATATGCGGAGTCCCTTAACATTAACCTGCCCAAGCAACAAGGACCTCCGAAGCAGAAACGCAAACAAACACCAGTCACAACCAAAGTGACACATAGCTCACAACACCAATGTGCCACCCAACAACAGCCCCTAAGGCAAGACAATGTACCCAACACTTTAGTCATAGGCAACTCTATAGTCAGGCACACTGATGTCCCACTCACCAGACTGAACAAGGAGAAAATTACAGTCAGCTGCCTGTCAGGTGCCAGGATCCGCCACATAATGCATGCACTCAAGTCACTCCACAACAAGTACAAATACGACTCTGTCATTGTCCATGCTGGAGTGAATGACTCCAGATGTACCTCCCTGGACTACATGAAAAGAGATATGGAAGAGCTCTTGGATCATGTGACCCAGGCAGGTATGACCCTAGCCCTGAGTAGCATCCTGCCTTCACCCAGAATGATACCACAGTATAAGGACAAAATGATTGACTTCAACAATTGGTAAGCTTCTGGTGCCATTCAAAGGGGATCCAGTATTTGTCTGCCTGGGAAGACATGATCGACAAACCACGATACTTTGCCAGAGATGGTCTGCACCTGTCACCCCTGGGATTCAGGTTACTGGCTAAAGCTCTTGCCACCCCTATAGTGCCTTTTTACGCAAGGTTCAAAGGATAAAACCACCACCGTAACAGATAGAAGCAGGCAAAATCTGAAGGTAATGCTACTCAATGCTAGAAGTCTAAACCTCAAAATGCACTCTCTCGAGGCACTCCTAAAAATGGAAAACATTGATATCTGTGCAGTAACTGACACCTGATTCAAGGCTCCAGAGAGCACCCCTGCAATACCAGGCTACAATTCTTACCACACTTTTTGGCCACAAAACCAGGACTGAAACACTAAAGGTGGAGGAGTGTCCATATTCACTAAGGATATTCACACCTCCAGGCTAGTTGTCTAACACAATGCATCTGAAATTCTCCAGGTGCAACTAACACTAGGTAAGACTGCAATCCAAATTGTAGCTTGCTACAGATCCCCAACCATGCCCCAAGATTCACACTACACCTTTCTAAACATACTGGAAAATATTAAGATACAACCAAACACCCTAATACTGGGTGATTTCAACTACCCTGCCATTAATTGGGAAAACTACTCAGGTACCAACTCCTTTTCCCAATGGTTCTTGGAATTCATAAATTCCAACGCCCTGGATCAACTAATCCATTGTCCCACCAGGGGCTCCAATATCAAATACCTGGTCATTACCAACATGGGAGATAGATGCTCCACACCAGTGGTCACCCCCTCATTGGTCAGGTCTGACCATAAGCAAATCACCCATGGCATGAATCGTGCCATCCCAAATCAAACCAAGATGCTCTTCTCCAAAAAAAGGAAGCCAATCTGGTGGTCCCCTGCTATAAACAAACTATACAACAGAAGGAAGAAACTGTTGCAAAAAAGAGGAAAATCCCAGGATGCAAAAAACTCCATCATCAGCCTCAGTAAGAAGCTGAGATCCCTCATAAAATCCTCAAAAGCTAGTTATGAAAATAAAATTGCCAAAGATTCCAAAGACAACCACAAGGCATTCTATAGTTATGTCAGGAATCTAAATGGCAATGTTCAGATCTGCTCTGAGTTACAACAGAATGGCATTAAATATACTGATGCCAAGGATATTACCAATATCCTGGCAGACTGATTTAGTGCCAACTTCACCCCACTCTCACCCTCTAAAGGGCCCATCTCAGTACCAAAAGATTGCCAAAGTCCGATAATCACAGCCACACAGGTAGAAACCGCACTCTCCAAAGCTAAGAATACAGCATCCATGGGACCAGATGACATCCCAGGCTGTGTACTACATGAACTACAAAATGAACTGGCACCTCACCTAAGTGTCATGTTTAATCACAGCCTCACCTCAGGCTTCATGCCCGCTGAGTGGCGCACAGCTACAGGTATCCTGCTCCACAAGGGAGGATCCACCTTGGATCCCAGGAACTACTGTCCCATCAGTCTGACAAGCCTGATTTGCAAGGGCATGGAATGCATTATCATGGAAGATATAAACAAAGACATTGGCAACCTTCAAACACTGGACCCCACCAGGTTTGGGTTTGTGAAGGGCCAATCTTGTCTCCTGAATCTGATTGACTTCTTCAAATCAGTCTCCAGAGCTGTGGACGAGGGTAAGGCAGTCCACAAAGCCTATCTGGACCTCACCAAGGCCTTTGACACCACCCCCCACTCTGGAATCATAGATAAACTTACTATGCTGGGCATAAATCCCTATGTCATTCGATGGGTTGCTAACTGGATTACTGACAGAACCCAGACAGTAAAAGTAGCCGACTCCAAATCCATCTCCAGACAAGTGACAAGTGGAGTACCTCAGGGTTCAGTCCTGGGACCACTCTTGTTTGGCATCTACTTCTCTGAAGTACAGGCCAACACTAAGGGACTCCGGCTAACAACGTTTGCAGATTACTGCAAACTGGGAGCCATTACTGAATCCCCAAATGATGTGGATATTCTACAAAAGGGCCTTACAGAAACAGATGCCTGGTGCCAGAGCCATGGGCTCAAGCTTAATGCCAAGAAATGTATAGTTATCCCCTTTGGAAAAAAACATGTACCCATGAATTACCACATAGGTGGCAGGACACTAAACATCGAAAGTGTGATGAGAGACTTAGGAACACAGGTGGACAGTGGTCTCAGTTTCGATAACCACATTGCCACAACAGTCAGGAAATCCTTCTATGTGGCACACCTCATCACTAAGGGCTTTTCATCCAGAAAAAAGGAGGTCATTGTCCCACTGTACTCATCCCTCCTTAGACCCATTATAGAGTATAATGCCCCATTTGGTATGTACCTCAGAAGACATCTGCAACAGCTGGAAAGGCCACAGAAATACCTCACTAAAAGAATCACAGGCCTAAAGCAGATGCCATATACTGACCTTCTAAAAAAACTCCAGCTATACTCTGTGGCATATCGTCTACTCAGAGGTGATCTCTGCTTAACATACAAGGCCATGTCAAACCCCGAGATGTTGGACATGCTCCACTTAAAGAAATCCCAATCCCTCAGAGCCACACACTCCAGGGATCTAAACCTTGTCATCACAATGAACAAAACATGCTGGAGGGATAGGTTCCTGACCCAGAGACTCCCCATACTCTGGAATAGACTGACCATACATATCAAGCAGACCGCCTCATTGGCCCTCCTCAAAAGGAACCTTGATGATTGGATGGGAGATAAGAAATTCACCCCGGGGATCATGTCAGTCGCCCTGCTAGACAGGGGCCTGGAGAAGTAAATATTGTGGGAAGAAATATCCAGGGAATTGTTATGGCTAGGCTTGCATAGGCCCTAGGGCCGATAGCCTAGTGCCAACCTATGAACCTATAAACCTATGTATATCCTTGCAGTACTCACAACTTGAATGATCATTGGTCTGATCATTACTCTACAGGTATTATTACAATACCCTATGGCCTTGGTTTGGCCAGTGGTATGTTTCTAAAAAGTGTATAATTCATCTGTCTTATAGCTACTTTCTACTTCTCTTACCTGGAAGACCTGTGGGGGAATGTTTGTTAACACTACCTATTTCTACACATATTCCAAAAATCCTAGTTAAAATTATGCATACAGCTTACTACCACTCCCAGGATTCAAACCATGGCTGTGTTTGCTAAAAATACAACAACTTGCATATCATCAGAGTGAGCTATTTTGCAACTGATATTTCTTTCTTCAATGTTTTCTAAGTCTCTCTTTGTTGTATAATCTGATCTTGTAACATGGCCGGCCTTAGGCATAGGCAAACTTGGCGACCGCCTAGGGCACCGTACAGGCAGGCCTAGTAAAGGGCACATTTTTATGTATTCATTTATTTTATTATTTTGCTATCTTCTCGGTGCCCTGTCTGAGTGATGGGCACCAAAACAATAGGGAGAGAGGAAAGGGTGAGCACCCTCCCACTTTGTAGCTTCAGATTGAGAGGAAGGCTTCAAGAGGTTAAAAAAAACTTCTGCAGTCATGCACAGAACTTAAAGGGAGAGTGTCAATGTTGTAGCTTTCAGAACACTTCGCTATTTTTTGTCACCAATGTGTACTTTAAGTAATGTACTGGGGACCCATGTCACTGAATCTGCACTCTTTTGCTGCTTTTGTGTGTAGTCTATTTTTGCTTTCAGAGCATCCCGCTCTGTCTGCCAGGTAAGACCACCCACCGTGTGATGTCATCAGTCACACCCGTTCTCTGCCCTCCCTTCTTTAATTCTCACCATGCTTGAACTTTCCCAAACTGGTTTCATTCCCTATGGAAAACAAAAGCAATGTGGCTTTGGTTCCGATCTAGTCATGCTCCAACTGTGCTCGTCCTTCTCGGTGAATGTACATGAAATTACCGAGGCTGTGTTAACATGTTTTTAAATGACAAAAAAGAAAGTGTTAAATGCAGCACTATCTGCAGAACAAGTTCTGTACAGATTGCTTCCTTCATAACTTACCAGCAATACCGGTACCGTACGAAAGGCATCGATCATTTCTTCATTACTCTAAACTTCTTTATTTAATAATCAGTAAGACAGTGATGACAAAAAAAGTCCAAAACAAGTGATAGTTATTTAAATATAGTTCTATATTGAAAAACAAATATAATAAGGGGCTTTACTTTACATCTTGCAATATTTGAACAATAAATATACAACTCTTGGGTATGGCATTATGGACCAACAGTAATGATATTACAAAGCCCAGTGTCCAGGTGCCGCTTGGTGCCTTTTCTCCAAAGATAAGGGAAATGTCTTATCAGTTAGCAGTCTTCACCTAAAGACTCTCTGAAGGTGCAAATAATATGTAGCAAAACTTGTCAAATATTAGCTTATTTCAGGTATCAGCTGCAGAGCTCTGTATCGCTTGTCTCCAGACACAGATACAGGAATGCTCACAGTAATCAGGCACACATTTTGAATGTTAATTTCTGTAATTTGCTGTGTTGACAGAATAGAAGAATGTGAAGTAATGTTCACTTTCAGATGTAAAGTCAATAACTTGTTGACATTATTTTAGTGTATTTCACCATGCTTTTGTGGGTTACTGATAAACTGTCAGGGTACAATATCGTTGCAATACAGTATTAGCTTCTTACATTAATGCCAATACTGATTTTGCAGTAGTGATTGAAGCGCCAACCCGCCTATTGATTTTGCTGCAGCAAATTACTTTTTACATTAATGTTTAACAAAGCAGTTTTAACAAAACCTTTTTTAAAGTTCTTCTAATACACTTTACAAAGTCATGAGTTTTGCATAAGCATGCACATTCAGAACAGTGTGTGCTATTGTTGACAAACTGTGATCCTCCGTAATGAAAATCACAGGTTTTACAAAAGGGCCAGAACCTAAGCAGCAACATTGGTACTGTAATATTCTGTACCACTTGCTTCCCTCATGGCTCTCAATTCTTTATTTTAAAAATTGATGAAAGCTGATAGCATAACGACTTGACCATTGCAAACCATTTTAAATATTTCTCTAATTCTCTTGGAAAGTTGAACACCATTCTTTCCATCATTGTGCCTGTTGTGAGCAAGAAGTATGACCCTTTAATACATGGCACTGGTCATTGGCTGTAATCCTAAGTGATTTACCAGTAAATCAAACATTTTGCCAGGAGATGGGCAAAATCAATATCTTGCTACAAAGTTAGAGACAGCTGGGAAGTATGCTTATTGCTAAAGTCTGTTCCTTCAAATCACAATTTTTACTAGGTTCATAGGTTGATACTAGGCCATCTGCCCTAGGGAATTTATAAGCCTAGCCAGAGTGTATTTGGCTTACTATGCAAAATAAGGGACAGTTGAAAGGCTTATTTATTGTAGAAGTTTGTTCTTTCCCTGACAATGCTATACTTTACTTCCACTCAGTTACATGTAGCTGGACTGATCAGTACATATATTAAGAAAGTTACTGCTCAGCATAAATTTATTTTTCTATTGTATAGCTTGATGCTTAGAATTATTATTACAGCTTGTTTCTATTCTCTTGCCTAGTACTGTAAATGTCATTGTAATGGGTAATAAATATATCTCTCCAGTACACTTTGTTATCTGCTGGTGGAGATAAAGAAATACAAGGCAACTGGGTCTTTAAAAGGTTCACAAGTGTGTTCCAGAATTTGTTTTTTTCCAAGATTCGTAGGTGTATGGTAGGCTAATGATCACTAGAGCTCTTAAAAGTCCAGCCATTCAACTCAAATGTGACCTATAAATTTGATTTATATTTAGGTTCATAGGTTCATAGATAGGTAGTAGGCTATCTGCCCGAGGGCATTTATAAGCCTAGCCAGAGTGTGTCAGCCTTCGCCACTAAGGCAGGCCCTGCCTTGTAATTACACCATTCTTATACAGACATTCTAGACATATTTTCATGTAGCACAGTGTGGGAAACAGCGGTTAACACAGCATTACTATTCAGATATCAGATCTCAATGAATGCAATATATCAGGCATTACAATACCAGAATAAACACAACAAGTCCAGAATATAGCCCTTTATTGCCAGGCAGTTCCAGTTACCTGGAAGACCTGTAGGGAGAATGTTTGTTAACACTACCTGACTGTTTCTACACATATTCCCAAAATCCTAGTTAAAATTATGCATACAGCTTACTACCACTCCTGGGATTCAAACCATGGCTGTGTCTGCTAAAAATACAACAATTTGCATATAACAGAGTGAACTTTTGAGAAACTGCTGTCTTTTTCTTCAGTGTTTTCTGTCTAAGTCTCTCTTGGTTGTACAATCTGACCTAATAATTACAACATTCTTATACAGACATTCTAGACATATTTTTATGTAGCATAGTGTGGGAAACAGTGATTAACACAAAATTACTATTCAGATATCAGATCTTGGTGAATGCAGCATGTCGGGCCATAAAATACCAGAGTAAACACAACCAATCCAGGATTTAAAACATTATTGCCAGGCAGTTACACTTTTATTTAAATGTGACCTATATTGGACTATTACTGTCATATTGTCTGGTTTATTCAGTACAAACATTTTTTTATACTGCCAGGTGACATTTTACATCTTTATATTTATTTGGTATGACTACTACAAGTAGGATTGTTACTCACCAGCCTAGCGACACAGCCTTTGCAACCTGCTGGCGTGGGCTTCCTGGTTCACAGCCCGCTTGGCTGGATCTGTAATGAAAATAGAGAAACATTTATGCATACCTATCCATCACATACACAGGCTGGACTTTGGTAAACAGTTATTTCTATGAATACTTACACACTGCTAGGACATCTCCCCTCTCTCTTGCTTCTTGGATCCACTGTTCCAAGAGCACCCTCTTCCTCCATTTCAAGTCGGCATAGTGGTGCCAGACCTGCTCACCAGTCCGAGGGATACCATTGGCACTGGTAAGATCACATGTGAGACTTTACCAGGCATCTGCTTTATATTAGGAGCCCTGGTACTGGTTCTCCAGAAGTCTCACATCATGTTTTTTTACCAGGAGTCCTGCCATGACCTTGGACTCCTGTATTCCCCAGAACTGTGCATGAAAGTGTATGCCCTCTCCAACACCTGCCATACTGCCTACAGTGGAGAGCTACAACCAGTTATGAGCTGCATTCCCACCTGCAGGGTTTAAATATGGCCAATTTCCCATCCTTTGCCATGATTGGAAAGTTTTGAAAATGCTGAGCTTAGCTAAGCTACTAGAAAACCTGCTTAGCTAAGGATGGCTGTGCTTAAAGGGGCAGGTACAGCATTGCTTACCAATGGGCAAATCCACTTAGTTGGTCTATTCATTGCTTAGTATTCATATGTACACAATGCTGACGCCTGGTCAGCATAGCTGTGCAATGCTTAGCATTGCTTATGTTTTATTATATTCGTCTACCACCTATATGGGATTGATTTATCATTCATTACATAATATAGATTTATTTACCTTGCCTTATATCCCCCAATGTGCTGTAATTAATTTATTCTTGTGTGACTATACTGTATGGGGTACTTGTGTTTATATGGGGGTTTCACTGCTTTATTATACTGACACCTCAAATCTAAGCCTAATACACTACTCTGGTTGGGAAAAATAAGTTATTTCCTACATAAATATACAAATAAATTAAAAATGTAATGTTTACACATACAAAATGAAAATGGCTTTGGTGAGGCTCGAGCCCTAAATGGCTACTTGCCAAGCATATGCTCTAACTGCTACACTATTGCACTTATATTTGTGCTGGATGTCTATTGCTTTTTAACTTATCCTGCCATTTCAGCTGGGCTAAGAGTAGCTAAGCAACAGGCACACCCATGCAGCTGCACTTAAACTTTGTAGCATATTTAAAAAAAAAATTATTTGTTGCATTTTTAATTTGTAACCTTCAGAATATCCATGCTAATGCTGAACCTGTTATTCTAGAAACATTCTGGCTTTGTAGGGACGATTGTCCCTTATGGCTTTGTCCAGATTCCTTACTCTGATGGGTTGGGAGGTGTGCGCTATGTGCTTATGCTGAATCTGTTATTCTATCAACTTTCTGGATTCATAGAGATGATTGTCCCATATGGCTTTGTCCAGATTCCTTTCTCTGATGGGTTGGGAGGTGTGCACTATGTGCTTCATACCATGTCGAAAAATCATGCTTATGCTAAATCTGTTATTCTATCAACATTATAGCTTTGTAGGGATGATTGCCCCTTATGGCTTTGTCCAGATTCCTTACTCTGACAGGTTTGGAGATGTGCACTATGTGCTTCATATGCTGTCAAAAAATCATGCTTATGCTAGACCTGTTATTCTATCAACTTTATGGCTTTGTAGGGACGATTGCCCCTTATGGCTTTGTCCAGATTTCTTACCCTGATGGGTTGGGGGTGTTAGGAGCAATCTTGCTTGTTTTAAATTGCCATACGGCAATTCTAATGTGCAGGGGGAGCATGTGTATTGTGAGAGCACTACTCTCAGACACACCCCCTGCATTCGTACATAGAACTGTGTCCGTTTTGCAGCATGGCAGCATGCCTTCATGAATATGCATGGCGCGCTGCTGTGCTGCACGGGAATGGTCCCGTCCGTGCAGGAATAAACTATTCCTGCATGGAAGTTTACTGAATCCTGGGGCAGTTCTACATATATATATATATATATATATATATATATATATAAAATCTAAGATCTAAATACAATAAAGATTCTGAGAATTGGTTAATTTTACAAATATTTAGAGACTTTGTGAACACAGAGGTCAATAAGATATTTAACTTAGATAAGAAATTGTTCCCCAAATTAATGGAACTCAATAAAAAGTTTCACATATTTAGACAATTCCTATTGGAACTACTCCTCAAAAATTAATAATGAAGACTTCTCTGAAGAATACAAGAAATTAATATTTAAATCTACAAATAAAAACTACATCTTTATTATATTGAAAAATGTTTACTTCAAATTGTTACACGTTGCTTTTGTCACTCCTAACAAAATTACAATTATATATAAATCTAATAGAATTAAAATTTTAAAATCTGGCTCTGAGATAATGGCTGAATGGATGCATACCGTATGTGAATGTGAAGTCATCTCTCCTTTGTGGAAAGAAATTAACAATTTTATTCAAGCTATATGGTTATATAGATGTAATATTTCTAAAGCTTTAGTTTTATTTAATGCTCAAATTTCTGAGATAATTCCAAAAACTCAGTTGCCTCTTCTTTGGTCTATTCTTGCTATAGCCAGAAAAGTAATTATTAAAAACTGGAAAAAGTAAAGTTACCCTCCTCTAGTGTTGAATTTATTAGTATGGGAAAATTGTTTGAAGTAGTGAATTGCATACTATAAACACGAGAACTTCTAATATTACACATTCATATAAATCTTGGCTTAAACTTAAAGACTTGCTTGAAAAATATTAATGGTTGCTGATGTATAACTTTGATGTATTGGTCAGCTGAGGACCTATGTAAATAGGCATTTATTTGTTTTATAACTGATTTGTTTATTTAATGTTTTAAAGCCAAATTAAAAAAATAAACAAGAATAAAAAATGGATTTGTGACTATTCATTGGTCAAGTTAATTTGCTTAATATTATGGGTGTGCTTCCTTAACAATCTGTATGTCTTAAACAATCGTTCTGATTCAACTGCCAATTTAAAATTAAATATTTTGGGGAGTAGGCTAGTTCATGATTATTTTACTATAGATAGAAGAATAATTGATCTTTACCTTTTCTATTTTTTATAAATGCCTTCTGTGCGGAGTCTGCATGTCCTCCCTGTGGTCGCGTGGGTTTCCTCCGGGTGCTCCGGTTTCCTCCCACATCCCAAAGACATGCAGTAGATGGATTGGACACTCTAAATTGGCCCTAGGTGTGAGTGTTTGCATGTGTGTGCCTTCTGTGGAAGGTTGGGCACCAGGCTGGCAACTCAACACCGTAAAACTCCACTGCCAATCATGAGCGGACAGATGATCTGCTGTGGCGACCCCTAACCGGGAAAAGCTGAAAGAAGAAGAAGAAGATAAACAATTAAGACAACAATAGACTGAGCTGCAAGACCCATCATGGCCAGTTTTGCTTAGGTATGGCAGTTTTACTTTTGATTTAACTAGGAAAGCATTTGAAGCATCTGTGCCCAAGATCTTATTCTGATCAGCATTTGTTCTATTTTACCAAATGTTTTTCTAAAATTGTAAAAGTGAAGAAAATGTAGTTTTAAAACTATATATTTAGAAATGTTTTATTACCTTTCATAGCTACATTAATACAATTTTATAGTAAAGAATGGAACATTCACTAATGATATCATTGCAGTTACTTGCAATTTAGCATAAAGTTTTATGACTATGTTTTTCTACACTTAGACCCTGAAGGAATAAGGGATTTGAGTCTCACAGCATCCATTCAGCTACTCTGTGACTTTGAGCAAGTCACTTAAACAGATATTGCTCCTTGTTCATCACCCCTGAAAAGGAATTGAGTTTTCAGTAGACTAAATTAGTTAGCATTTATTTTTTTCTTAGCTTTCCTTTGTAGAACTGTAAATTCAGGACTGAGCCACTGAGCCATTCCTGAGATCAAGGAGGCATAAGCTGAGAATTCACAAAATATACATTATTGTTGTCAATCACGTAAATGATAGTGTCAGTAAAGGAGGAAATTCAATTGTTTAAAAAACAAATTCAATATAATTTTGAATGATTTCATGGTCTACATAAAGAGGGATTCTTTTGATTTGTGGGATTCTGAATCTCTGCAGTATCTAAGTGCACCACAAGGTACTGGGACTGCATTGTACTTTGTCGGGTTTTAAAGCTGTTAACAGCTTCCAACATTTCACTGGAAGTCAGGACTCTAGAGGCAGATGTCTATGTACGCACAAAGGAGAGAACAGTGTCAAGACAAAGGGAACAATCTTTACAGTCTTCTTTACAAAATGAAAACTTAAAAAATGAATAAGAAGACTAAGTAGTAGATGGAAAGTAACAAGAAAAGGAAGAATGTTTATCTTATTTATAAACCTCACTGCAATACATGATAGTTTTGAATCTGCAGTATAATGAACTGGAAATAAAACCAATGAATTATTGCTGGAAATATGTGCTAACATCAATTACCTCAGTACTGCCTTTTACTTTTCTGAAATGTAGAAGTGGATTACCCAATAGAGTCTATGAAAAAGGCAAATAAATGGTAGTGAACTACAAATCCATTCCTCAGTATGTTACATTTAATTGTTTGTAAGATGCTATGCTAAACTATGAGGCTAATCAGGTCAGCTCTAGCATCTCTTTCAAATTAAAAACAAAAATCAATTGTGTTTTCATTAAAATCATTAACACCCCTGAATGTGGAATGTATAACTATATTTACTATCAAAAGAATGATATTTAATAGTTTTCTTTTAGTGTCAGATACATATGCATGATTAAATTCCACTGGGCTTATAGTAATACCTTCCTCATGTATTTTATTCATTAGATTTACTTTTTTAAATAGATAAAATATTTTAAGGTAACACATTGAAAGTATAGGCTACTATGAGGGCAACAGTCCTTAAGCCTCTTTTTTCAGTAATGACAAAAAATAGCACATCTACTAAATGCTAAAAGAAGCAGATGCATAGTCCCAAAGTTCACCTCCTCTACCATATGAAGAATGCCATTTTACTGGAATTGTTATCTGCAGTAAAGACATCAGGAAATGTGTCCCTCTATAATGTTCTTTTGCAATGTTATGCTAGTTATGTCCTGATTTCAAACTGGACTGCAATGTTTTTATTTAAAGCAGTAAACTGTAGCTCTTTCCTTTCTCTAGGGAATTTATGACAACATGCTAAATGTGCTGCATTCATTAAAAGTTCAAGCTAGGTGATTACCTTGATACAACCAGTGAATTTCATAACCATAGCAACAAAAGCAAACAGTTTCGCATACATCACACCGACTTGCAATCTGCTCTGGAATGAGGAAAAAACCCTCCCCTGCCATTTTTTAAGTTACAATATTAATGCAACTATAAAAACAGTTAACTCAACATTTGCAAACTTCTCAATGACTTTTAATGAGTATGTAGAACAGTGACATGTTGCTGCCTTGAGAGAATTATGAACATGTATCTCACCTGCTGTGCTAAGATGACAAACACAAAGAATGGATGATGTACTACTCACCATCTTCACTCTGACACCTAGTTTCTCTCTCTATTACCCATAGAAGATGCTCCATCCCTTTTCCTTCTCTATGGTGGAGCTCATTGTGTCACTTTTTGTCTGTAATAAACTATGGCCAAAACAGGATTACTAATAACTATTTTAGACAAGGTCAGTATTATTCTGCTTAATTAACTTTTGTATGCTGTCATCCTCCTTAGGTTCATAGGTTCATAGGTAGGTACTAGGCTATCAGCCCTAGGGCCCATACAAGCCTAGCCAAAAAATGTACGCTGGCTTTCGCCACCCAAGAAAATTATTTTCCTATGCCCCTGTCGAGCAGAGCCACAAAAGTGATCCCCGGGGTGAATTTCCCATTTCCCATCCAATCATCAAGATTTTTCTTGAAGAGTGCTAATGAGGAGCTCTGTTTGACATAGATAGGTAGTCTGTTCCAGAGTATGGGAAGTCTCTGGGACAGGAATCTATCCCTCCAGCATGTTCCGTTTATTGTGGTGACAAGATTAAGGTCCCTAGAGCATGTAGCTCGGAGGGATTGGGATTTCTTTACGTGGAGCATGTCCAACAGCTCTGGGTTTGACATAGCTTTGTATGATAGGCAGAGATCGCCCCTGAGTAGGCGATATGTGATAGAGTAAAGCTGTAGTTTTTTGAGACGGTCTGCATAGGGCATCTGTTTGAGGCCAGTAATCCTCTTTGTGAGGTATTTCTGTGGTCTTTCCAGTTGTTGTAGATGTCTTGTGAGGTACATATCAAAAGGGGCGTTGTACTCTATAATGGGTCTAATGAGTGATGAGTAGAGGGGAACAATGACCTCTTTTTTTCTGGATGAGAATCCTTTTGTGATGAGATGAGCCATGTAGAAGGATTTCCTGACCACTGTGGCGATGTGATTATCAAAGGAGAGACTACTGTCCACCAGTGTCCCAAGGTCTCATCACATTTTCAGCATTAAGTAGACTACCAGCTATGTGGTAGTTCATGGGTACAGAGTTTTTACCAAAGGGGATAACAATACACTTTTTGGCATTGAGCTTCAGGCCATGGCTTTGACACCAGGAATCTGTCTCAGTGAGGCCCTTTTGTAGTTTGTCCACATCGTTAGGAGTTTCGATTATGGCTCCTAGTTTGCAGTCATCTGCAAACTTTGTTAGCCAAAGACCTTCTGTGTTGGCCTGCACTTTAGAGAAGTAGATACCAAACAGGAGAGGACCCAGGACTGAACCCTGTGGTACTCCACTTGTCACTGGTCTGATGTCGGATTTGGAATCCGCTACTTTCACAGTGTGGGTTCTGTCCATGAGCCAGTTGGCGACCCATCTTATGACATAGGGATTTATACCTAGTTTAGTGAGCTTATGCATAATTCCAGAGTGGGGGATGGTGTCGAAAGCCTTGGCGAGATCTAGATAAGCTGTGTGAACCATTTTACCATCATCTATGGCTTTGGTGACTGCTTCAAAGAAAATTAATTCATCTGAAAATGACAACTGAATGTTCTGTAGCATACAGTGATAAAGCCTTGACTATGACACAAATGAACTAAGATCACTAAACAGCTCAGGCTCTGACTCCTTATCATGCAAAATCCTGGGACTACTCCATTTCCTCTGTCAAAGTCCTCCATCACCCACATCCAGTCAGCTTATTTTTATTTTTTACTGCCTGCTATCCATATGTTCCAGAGCCTGAGCTGTTTAGTGATCTTAGTTCATTTGTGTCATAGTCAAGGCTTTATTACTGTATGCTACAGAACATTCAATTGTCATTTTCAGATGAATTCATTTTCAGACTTCTAATTTAGTTTCAGCCTTCTAAACTCTCCATGAATATTCACAGCAGATACAAATTTATGGAACCAACTTACTTTGCCTATGATCCACCTTTCAGAATTTTTGATAAAAGAAAACTTTCTGCCCTTTTTCCATAGTCTTCCTAAAGAGGTGATATGCCAGGGAAAATAACAGAAGGGTCGGATTACTCAAAAAAGCTGGGTTAACGTCATCAGTGAATCTCTTAGCTTGTGTGACTCTATACTAAACACATAGCTGCAGAATGCATTTTTGGGTGTCACAGAAAATGTTCCCCATCTACATTCTCCAAGTTGCATCCTCAGTGGAAGTACAGTGGATATAAAAAGTTCACACACCCCTGTTAAAATGCCAGGCTTTTGTGATATAAAAAAATGAGACCACAATAAATTGTTTCAAATTTTTCCCAACTTTAATGTGACCTATAACCTGTACAATTCAATTAAAAAACAAATCTGTTAGGGGGAAAAATAAAAAAATAAAAAAATGTACAATACACTGGTTGCATAAGTGAGCATACCCTTAAGCTAATATTTTGCTGTGTGTGCACACCCTTAAACTAATACTTTGTTGAAGCACCTTTTGATTTAATTACAGCATTCGGTCTTATTGGGTAGGAGTCTATCAGCATGGCACATCTTGACTTGACAATATTTGCCCACTCTTCCTTGCAAAAGCACTCCAAATCTGTCAGATTGCAAGGGCATCTCTTGTGCACAGCCCTCTTCAGGTCATCCCACAGATTTTGTATTGGATTTAGGTCTGGGCTCTAGCTGGGCCATTCCAAAACTTTAATTTTCTTCTGGTCAAGCCATTCTTTTGTTGATTTGGATGTATGCTTTGGGTCATTGTCGTGTTGAAAGGTGAAATTCCTCTTCAGCTTTTTATCAGATGCCTGAAGGTTTTGGGCCAAAGGTGACTGGTATTTGTAACTGTTCATAATTTCCTCCACATTGACTAAAGCTCCAGTTCCAGCTGAAGAAAAGCAACCCCAAAGCATGATATTGCAACCATCATGCTTCACCGTGGGGATGGTGTTTTGTTGGTGATGCGAAGTGTTGCTTTTGCGCCAAACGTCCCTTTTAGAATTGTGGCCAAAAAGTTCAGCCTTGGTCTCATCAGACCATAACACATTTTCCCACATGTTTTTAAGAGACTTAATGTATTATTTTGCAAATTTTAGCTGGGCCTGGATGCCTTTCTGTGTAAGAAAAGACTTCCATCTTGCAACCCTACCCCATAGTCCAGACATATGGATAATACTGGAGATTGTTTTCACATGTAGTACACAACCAGTACTTGCCAGAAATTCCTGCAGCTCCTTCGGTGTTGCTGTAGGTCTCTTGGCAACCTCCCTGACCAGTTTTTGTCATCTTTTATTCAAATTTGGAGAGACATCCAGTTCTTTGCAATGTCACTGTTGCCCCATATTTTTTTCCACTTTTTGATTACTGTCTTCACTGTGTTCCATGGTATATCCAATGCTGTGGAAAATTTTTTGTACCCTTCTCCTGGCTGATAACTTTCAACAATGAGATCCTTTTGATGCTTTGTAAGCTCTCTGTGAACCATGGCTTTTACTGTAGTATGCAACTGAGTAAATGTCAGGAAAATCCTAGTAGGACAGCTGAACTTTATTTGGGGTTAATCAGAGTCTTCTTAATTGATGGCAGGTGTGTACCCAAGAAGACTGAATGCTGTAATTAAATTAAAAGGTGCTTCAACAAAGTATTAGTTTAAGGGTGTGCACACATAACAAAGTATTAGTTTAAGGGTGTGCACACTTATGCAGCCAACATATTTTACGTTTTATTTTTTATATTTTACCCTAATAGATTTGTTTGTGTTTCAACTGAATTGTACAGAATATAGGTCACATTAAAGTTGGGAAAAGTTTTGAAATGATTTATTGTGGTCTCATTTTTTTATATTACAAAAAGCTGGCATTTAACAGGGGTGTGTCACTATTTTTAAAACAGCAAGACAAAATGGGGTGGTCACTTTTGTATTCTGGCACTATGGAATACTGTACTATGGAATACAGTAGGATAGCCAATAAATTTAAATAGTCGGGGAGTGATTTCACAAAATTATAATAATTTCAAGTTTTAGTATGCAGTTAAAAGCAGAATACAAGTAAAACACAGTGTAAAGAAAACAAATCACAGTATACAAAATAGAAAAAGGCAATAAAGTAATACAAAACACAACAAATAAAAATCAAACTAACCTTTCTCTCACAGCAAACTGTAGCAGAATCTGGGTGAGCCTTTCCAGTAAAGCTCTCATTTTTTATTTATTTATAATTTGTTAGAGCGTCTGATTTAGGCATCACAACAAGATTTGACTAAGACAGTGATTCCTTGGTGTGTGTGTGTGTGTGTGTGTGTGTGTGTGTGTGTGTGTGTGTGTGTGTGTGTGTGTGTGTGTGTGAACCTGTGCAAGTGTGCATGTGTGTGCGGGTATGTGTGCGCATGTGTGTGTGCATGTGCGTTTGTGTGTGTGTGTGTGTGTGTGTGTGTGTGTGTGTGTGTGTGTGTGCATGTGTGTGTGTGTGTATATGCTTGTGCATACATGTGGGCTTGTTTTGTGGTATTTGCAAAAATGAAATTATGAAATTCAACTTTTACAAGTAGCAAATAATGTGAATGTTCCTTCTGGATGAAACAGGAAACAGACCATAAATGAATGATTACAGATATCAAAACTCAAAAGAGCTCAATGAAAAAAAATATTGCTGGTTTCTCTAGATACACAAAATTAAAGTATTGATTTAGATTAATTGAATTTCAATCTAACAGAGAGCAAGACGATGTGAGAGAGAGAGACAGAGAGAGACAGAGAGAGACAATGCTGAAAGAAATGGAATATAATACTATGTGATAGTATGGGGACAGATGGTACATTTTAGGAAGAAGCAGCCTTGGTTAAAAACAAAACCCAGTCAGCAGGGTGACCACCATTATATCATTTATGGCAGAACAAATTAGAAAATAATAGTATTTTAGTAGATGCAGAGCCATTTATACTGCATAGGAAAAACACAAATTTATGATCAAAAACATGCTCTTTTAGTTTCTGACTGTAGCTGTCTTTTAATGAGATACGTTCAGTTTTCTGTATAGTACAAACACTCTAACTCCTTCATGCACTAGAATGCCTATGCTGGCAGAAATGAAAGCAAATGTGAAAAAATAATTCAGAATATTTTAGGAGGAATCAAAACCCTCTCTGTGAAAACTTAAGGCAACTGAGAAAGAAGGCCATCATTCTCACATGACACTCCACTCAGAAGAGTCCTTGCTTTATGAAGCTGACTGTAATATCGCAATTCTTTGCCAGTTCTGTAAAATCATTTACATGCTTCTCATGCAGCCTTTTTCCTTCATTCATTCATCGCTACATTCTTCTTCTTTGCCTCTGTTCTTACAGTTCTGAGACTGAATTATCTTATGTCATTTCTGCTTCCTTTCTCTAAACTCCCCAGTTCTCTCCTTCTGAAACTTGACCAGCTATGGTAGGCCTCTTGTTGCTGACAGATTTATCCACATTTCTTAAAAAGCGTATGGCGCCACAATACCAAACTCAGTGCCAAAGTTTTACAGCTTGTCAGTTTCCTTAAGTTGGATTCTTTAGCAAAGGAAGGCTGCCATAGTCATCTTAGTTCCAGTGAAAGGTGCCCTGGTACACAAACGTTTCTGTAGAACTCTTACATGCAAAGAGCTCATATCAGCTGTTATTTCCTGCTTCAGAGTTCATTAACTAAAACAGGAAGCTGGTATTTTTTGCATGGGTTCCATGAAGGTCAAAGCAACCGAAGTGCATTGCTGTTACACATTTGATAAACTCTTGGAAATGGACACAGCTACAAAATAATATTTGTCAGAGACCTAAATGTATTTATTTTTGCCTCTTTATCCTCATTCTGAATAGTTTTTCGACAGTGGGGTCTGCAACTAAATGACATGGGCATTTTCACCACCTTCCAACACAAGTGCTCCCTCATACGTCTATTTGATAATGCTTCCCAATACACTTTGTACTGGAATTCCACAAAGTGTGAAATTGAATTTGCAATGTCCAGTTCTTCCTAGAAGGCCTTAGTTCATGAATCCTACTGTATTCAGTTGAGCTGCTTTATTGCATCCTATTGTAATCGCTATCACATCCAACAACTTGAATCTATACAATGAACTGGGAGGCAATGAAAACAGGCTTAGACATAAACACTTGTCTACTAAGGAAAAGTATTCCCTGATCGATACTCCTGCAGTTTTTGAAGCATCTCCCCACTGGTTTGCCTGCTGCATTTACCAAAATTGAAATGTAAGTTTTGCAGTTACTCAGAAATCTTAATCTATGGTAGAGTTTAAAATTTTATTCAACTGTCTTACAGAAAATATTACAGGAAACTCAGTTCTATTAAAACGGTATCTGCAGTATGACAAACTGTCTTTCTTCTGAAAACAGAGCTGCCCTAGAGGAAAAAAGGTTTTGTACCTCAGTAGTTTTTATGCTGTGACTCTTGCTTCCTGTTTACTTTTACTACTGTTGTTACCACCTCCACCACTAATTGTAGCACGCTCAATGTTAATTTATAAAATAATGACTCATCCTTTTTCATATTTAGGGGATCTCCATTATGCCTGTAAAAACAAAATATTCAGCTTATGACATTTGCAAATAATGTCTAAATTACGTAATATGAGTTAGTGTCATCCCATTACTCACTACCTTTTTAACCTTGTAATCCTCCCATGTAAATTCCTTGCTCTGAACTAACAACAAGCATTGAGGCCTTTTGAGTCATACATTTCCCACTCAGGAATAACCTGCCATGCCATAATAATCTGACCTGAAATTCTGCATGTTGGTACTCGCCTCATTATTTTGTGTACCTCTGTACTTATCTGCGTTAAGTAAGATGTTTTGTTTTTTGTTTTCTGCTTTTATTTGGTTGTGGTTGAAAGAAGATATTACTCAATCAGTTAACTAGCACTTTAAAGACAATCATAAGGTAGCGTAACTGCTCACAAATAAATTATAATAACTAAGTACAAAGGTCCTCAGTGCGAGAAAATTTTGTTGTGGTAAAGTTTGAAACTTTGTATTTATTATTATTGGAGTTTAAATCATTCTTTGTGGAATATAATGTATCAAAATAATTTATATAATGAGTAAATCTGTTCATCAGTGTGCACTCTTTCCAACAGCACCAAGCAGCTTTTTGTATTGTATTGTCCTGAAACAGCTCTTAGAGAGACAAAACAGAAGAAAAGTTAAAAGATCACATTATAAGCATGCACCTTTGTATTTGTACTGTCTAGTGCTGTTTGAGAATGCTTTAGCTACTAGATTTAATTACTTAACACTTGTACACCAGCTAGATATATTCAGCATTGATCACACAGTTTCCCAGATCTAGAACAGATCACACTTTCAGTGATTGCAGGTGGTTTTAATGTTTTTTGTAAAGAAATGCAAATAAGTGCATCTACTAACAGGGATTAGTTTAAACTGGATTATTTGGCTGATGCAAAGAACAAGATGTAATGTTTTGTACTCTGTATGAATTATGTTTACAGTCTAATGTTTATTTGTTATGGAGCTCAGTGACTCAGATGAGGATGAAATTCTGATGTTGTTTTTGTTCCTTCTCTGCAATTGTGCTACTTTAGAGTTAGACTATTTAAGTAAGATGAGGATGGGATGGGGGGGGGGGGGTAGGGGGTCTGCAGCTTGCAGAGGCAGAAAACTTAATTTAAATAATAGTTTGAATTTTTTAATTTTCAGTAACAGCTTCATTTACCACTGTCTTCTCAATATGAATGGAACATACAGAAATTCGGTATTGTATTAAGACAATACTTCCTTTAGTTATCTTTTTAGAGAATCATATCTTCCATTATCATCCTTTATTTACCAAGTATGTTTCAAAGGAACTGTGCTAGAGGTCATACGGGTAGTTTTAGATATAATGTGTGTGATGTAAAGAAAAGTGTTACATGATATAAACTGCATACAAATGGAGTAAAAATGAATGGATTTTTGTTGGGCACATTTAGACGTGTTCCCGTTATATAAGGTGCAACATGATTGTTTTATAAGGAAAAAGGGCATAAGGAAGTTGGCCATGAAGGTTGTGATCATTATCAAGGAAACTGACATCATTGCTGATTTGTATTTGGTAATGCGGCCCTTATTGCTAAGATATGATTAGACAACAACTGTTGCCCCAGCTGGAGTCTGCAGTTTTGTAGCTTTTTCAGTGACGTAAGGAGAATTAGTTTGGATGTAGGGTGGCCAATGTAGAGATTATTTCCTCCTGTGCAAACCAACAAGGAATGCATATACATTCTAACAGGAATCTTTCTTTTTTAGTGAATTTATGCTTCTTTATCAGAAATGGTTAAGTCTAGTGAGTTTATCCCCATAAGGCTGACAAATCTAATCGTTTGGAAAAAGCAGTTCTTCAAATTTTTAATAATTTGAGTTTTTCTCAGCTAGTTACTGCTGCATCCACTGCAAAAGGACATATATTAGACCTTGTATTCCATATGGACATGAGGAGAAACCAGAGTCCTTTATCTCCAACTACCACTCTATTAACTTTGAGTTTTCACTTCTGATACAGAAAGACCACACTTTTCAGCTTGTCTAATTCCATAGTTATAATATAACTTCCCAAGAAATGCTTGCAGAAGTGGATTTCACAGGTGCTTGCTGGCTAATGGGGATGTTGGAGGTCTGACACTGTTATATCAATGGACTGTCAACTGACAAGTCACTGTTGCTGTTGTTTGCATTATGATTACTCATTCCAATGAGTCAATTGGTATAGTTTGTCAATAATTTTGGCACACTTAAGAAAAGTGGTGAAGAATAAAGAAGTGGAAAAGGGGTTAACCAATGAAAGACTATATTTATCCTCTGGGGCATTACAAACACTCTGAGTTGGAGTTTTCTTGGCAGAAGAAAACATATCTGTCATGGAAATCTCCCTACCAGTCATCTAAATGACATTCTACTTCTTTCACATTGTGGAAAGGATGCACAGTTCAACCCATGTACCCAGAAAAAGAGGCCTTATGGTTCAGTAATGTTTGAAGGCTGGATGACCTTTTCCTATTAAGACCTTTCCAATTAGACAATCAATGTCTCAACACACATGAAAGGTAGAGCCTTAGTCATTGCAGAAAGTTTGTCTAGTCCTTAAAGGGATGAATTCCTTTCATTGGACTACAGGGGTCTTGCCATTAAATCTGGTCTGGGGACATGAGCCACTTGTAATTCTAGAATAACAATTCCTCTCTTTAAATATGCTGATTTTTCAGGTTCTTTTAAGGTATATTGGTAACCCATCTTCCTGAGATATCAAGTTCAAATTCTGACAGTCTGGATAATTGTCATCTCATCTATAATCTCTCATGAGTAGAATGTTTTCTTGTGAAGACAATAATCTTTCAAATGGTGAGGCACTTGATAAATCATAAGCTTTGGACCCCTCCCTATCCATCTTCAGATGCAGACATAATCATGTGGCACACCTGCAGATAATTTTGGACCATCTCCCCAGAGTCAGAGATAAAAAACTATCTTTCTTTCAAGCTCAAATGGATCTCTTGGCAACATTTTAACAAATATGACCCCAACATCTTTGCTAAACACCTGAAGAGCAAACACAGACTGTCCGGAATTATCCTTTCATATGTTCACTCCCTTCTCATTGGTAAGTCATATAAAGATAGTTCAGTAGTCATTTCTTCTTATTCTTTTTGATTAAAGTATGATGATTCCTAGTGTTCCATCTAGGTAGCTTTGTCTTGCTGATATAACGTGAAAGAAAGTGCAGGTTGTATTGCCATATTTATGCTAATGAGATTCATGTTTGCATATCATTCAATGCAGCTCCCTATGTTGTTGTATCTTTCAGCTTTTCCCGGTTAGGGGTCGCCACAGCAGAACTCCAGTCTGCTAGTGATTGGCAGTAGATTTTTACGTACCTTCAACGAAGGTACGCCCATTCACGCATGTCTCCACAAAGAAGACGTTCTAGCTGAGAATCGAACAGGATAACGTCTTATTGTGAGGCAACAACGCTACCGCAGCACCACCACCGCAGTACTTACAATGCAGCTCCCTATCAGAAGTGAAAAACCCATTCTTGTATATCATCACACTTAAAATGCAAGCTGCAGCTCATACAAATAATCGTGAATTCTGAAACCTGTTATCATACATTAAGCCATGTTTGCAAAGATCTTTGATATTACTGTCCCTCATACTAGTGCTATTTAAATGTCCTAACATCGAGACCATTATGACATGCAGTGGCTAGAATACTCCAAAGTACTGCAGTTTCAGATTTGGTATATATTCCCACACATTTAATCTTTCAGTTTCACTGTTCCAGGGATCACTATTCCAGTCTCAAGTTTAATCATTATTTGATGTTTTTCTTCTTTCAGAGGGAGTGTTTTGTTCTTACCTTTTCTTTATGTTTCTATATATAATGTCCTTTATGTAGAATTCTGCTTCATGTGTGGCATGTACCTCACTATATCCTCTGGTTTAAGCTTTTTCCAGATTTGCTACTGTGACTTTCCTTGTTCCATGTGACAATCAGTGCCATAAAAACCATTAGCCTTAAAAAACAACCACTTGACTCATCTTCTCCTGCCAGGCCATTTTCTTCTTCTTCTGCAGCCTTCTCCTTTATAACAAAGGTGGGCAATTGCAATCATAAATTATAAAAGTACAGATAATCTGCATTTACAAAATCCAAGTTTATTTTATATTTTAAACAGAAATCTATATTTGGAGTTACAGCAAAAAGACTGATTCTAAGTGAACTGCTGAAAAAGTAATGGATTCTAGCAAATTAACAGTTATGGGGACAGCAGAGCTTTCCAGGAGGCTAAACTGAAACTGCCTTCTTTATCTGTGTTAGAACCATCCAAAGATATTAGGTAGGCATTTTCAGCAGATGTAAACCTGAGTATTTTCCCCACTTCTGCTTTTTCATCTCCTCCTATGGTCAGGTTGTCACCTTGCCCCCCCCCCAAAAAAGCTTAAGATTACTTAAGATTATTTGGCATCAGCAGCACCACTTAAATGCTTAGAAGTACACATGCTGTCTCAAGGCCACACTCCTGTCCCACTAGCACTGTGGATACACATCAGACTTTCCATCTATAACCATCCAGATATTTCCTTGAAGCCAGAGTTCAATAGCTATTGCTGTTTGTTTCATTACTGTGAAATCAGCTTTCAGCTTTTTTTCCTCCCAGATCTTGATCCTACAACCACAGGTGGTGTCAGTATTGGCATCAGTGTATCTGGTGCTGACACCACTGTCCTATCAGATACCAGTTATGCTGAGCTCTCTGCTTCTGATGTCAGCCATGCATATCTCTTCTATAGCCTCTGTAGGCTTACTCATAGGACCACCAGTGCAAATGTCTGTCTTTCCATCTGTCAAGCTGCACTAGTATTTTTGGTTCATGCATCTTCTATCTCAACCTAAGGTCAGAGGTTCTATTTTTGGCCAGAAGACTAGCTGTTCCTTTGCAGACAGAGATCCTAACTCTTTGAAGAATCCCAAAAAGTTTCTATGGAAGACACACCATCTAAAGCAGTGATTTTCAAATTCACAAGTGGTGGAGGGGTGGAGTAACCCATCACGGTACTTGAGAAACCCTGCCCAATTTACCAGCAATGACTGTGTAATTTAAACATAAATATATTAATTACATTTTTATGACTGTTTAATAATAACCTGATGTGCATAACAACCTTGACAATAGCTAGTGAGTGCATGTATTAGTTGGTAACAACACATCATAGTCAGATAGTAATGTTACTATTCACTTTAGTACTACGATTTTGATTGGAGTTGCAAGTAACTTCCTCTCAGGTATGAGGAATTTAATCCTTGTTAACTTTAAGTTTTAACAACTTATCTGTTGAATGACCTATTGCTGTTGATGCTTTTGGTGTTAACAATAATGATGTTTGTTGTTTTATTAGGTCCAAGCATGGGTGCTAATGCATCAGTGCCAAGTTTGGTACTAAGTTTCTGGACATCAGTGCCTTGTTTTGTTGTGAGTGCTGATGACCTTAATGCTGATGCACTTGATGTCCTTCACACTGACCATGATAATGTTGACAGTGTTCCAGACATCTCTGCATTGGCCATTTTCAGCATCTGCCCAACTTCTGATGTCAGATACTTTCCAGACAGCAGGTAACCATTTAGCAAAAATACCATGAGTTGTCCTTTAACTTACAGTCCATAGTCAAAGATCCTTTATAAAACTTATCTCAGCTGCCTGGGCCTCCCTTCCACTTTGTCATAATGAGCACCCACTGTACACAGTTTTGCTGGTTGTTACTGCCAATAATGAAAATGTTAGGAGGCAGCTTTAATATCTCACAAAATGCCAGCATAGTACAAAGGCAATTAACATCACTGCAGCATATTCGCAACAATATACCAGGCAACCTAAACGCATTATTGGTATTGGATTTCTTAAAGGTACAGTTTTAGTTTTTTTTTTTTTTTACATTTTCTTGTATATACACGCATTTAAAGCAAACATTTTGCACCATTATCATCACATCTTTCCTCCCAAAAGACTGAGAAGCTCCCTTTAAAATCTGGCAACTCTTTTTAAAACCAATATTAAAGGAAGATAAACAATGTATTTGCTTTTCCTTGTGCTCATGTTGAAAAAGTGCATTTTGCTTTATCATTGTCAGTGTTACTGAATTACTTGCTCTGAATTCATTATCTACCCAACTGTTGGATAAAGCAGTGTATTTTTACACTTGTTTTTTCATCAAGAGGTCAATGGACTTTCCATCTACTGCCCTGGAGGTAACTTGGTCTGTTCGGGTTGGGTAAACACTTGAGATTTCTACATGGAGTTTTACTGGCTGGAGGGCTTAGTAATAAGCTTATTTAGTTTTTAGTGCATTTATAAATTCTGTACAACTGAGGGGCTATTAGCTCTTTTAAACAAAACAAACTAATTTTATTGAATAATCACACTTTTATAAGCTGTTTAAAGTGCACTGCTCTATCCATATCTTTACATTTGTTTGTAGTAGCATTCCAGTCCAGAAACTCCTTTACTGTGCTTTTACATCATGAGGATGGGGGTTATTCATCTAGTGGCAGTAAGTATTTACTTGGTCTGTCCAAGCTAGAAAGCACACAAAAGGGTTCTAAGTATTTTATGCACTTCTCTTATATACTGTGACTGTATTTTAGCAGTTTAAAAAAAAACTGTACTGTCTGCTACTGCTTTAAGTAGTTAATTGAACTGCATCACACTGTATCTCTAAGTTTAGGAATGTTGTAGGTAGTTTGCATGGTCTTGTTACACTTGGGCTCCAAACCAGCTATTCTACAGTAAGAAGGTGTTTTTTAGCACCCTTATGGCAGAAGTGTGCTGATCTGACCTGTCTGAGTTGGGGGTTGCTGGTGGAAGGCTCATTGTGTATTTTCCTGATTGGTAGTTAACGTAAAGCTTGCTTCTCTTTGCTCATATTTAAGCCTCGTGTCTGTGCAGTGGTTAGCAGTGCCCTGTATAAATGCAAAGACTAGAAGGTCAGTTTTTCCCTAAACAGTTGTCAGTAAAACCATTTCAAGCTTTTCTGATGCTCTACTAGCAACACAGTTGCTTACTGAGCAGTATCGCCTTATTAATCATCCTTAGCCTACACAAAGTATAGGTCCTTCTTGTAGTCTCATCGCTACAAGCACAGTCCTTTCAAATTAACCCATTCTCTTCCCTAATAAAACATACATTAAGAGCCTGCTACCATGGATGACCAGTTTCCCATCATCTATCTTGCCAACCTGATAGACATGGGCATCCAGAGGCAATGCAGCAATTGTTTCATGCATACCGACAACCACTTACTCATGAAACAAATACTTTTTGAGAGATGTAGTTACACTACAAAATTGGAGGCAAGACTCACACATAAGGACAACTCAAATGCCAAACAAGTTGTCAGCACCCATACAATTCCCACACTACTCAATACCAAAAGACTGCCAAATTCTGGAAATCACAGCCACACAGGTAAAAATGCACTATCCAAAGCTAAGAATACAGCATCCATGGGACCAGATGACATCCTGGGCTGTGTACTACATGAACTACAAAATGAACTGGAACCTCACCTAAGTGTCATGTTTAATCATAGCCTCACCTCAGGCTTCATGTCAAATGATTGGCGCACAGCTACAGTTATCCCACTCCACAAGGGGTGATCCACCTTGGATCCCGGAAGCTATCATCCCATCAGTCTGACAAGCCTGATCTGCAAAGCCATGGAACGCATTATCATGGAACTCATAAACAAAGACATTGGCAAACTTCAAACACTGGACCCCACCCAGTTTGGTTTCGTAAAGGGCCGATCTTGTCTCCTGAACTTGATTGACTTCTTCGAATCAGTATCCAGAGCTGTGGATGAGGGCAAGGCAATCCACACAGCCTATCTGGACCTCGCCAAGGCCTTTGACACCATCCTCCACTCTGGAATCATAGATAAACTTACTAAGCTAGGCATTAATCCCTATGTCACTCAGTGGGTTGCCAACTGACTTACTGACAGAACCTGCACTGTAAAAGTAGCCGACTCAAAATCCATCTCCAGACAAGTGACAAGTGGAGTACCTCAGGGTTCAGTCCTGGGACCGCTCTTGTTTGGCATCGACTTATCTGAAGTACAGGCCAGCACTAAGGGGCTCTGGCTAACAAAGTACGCAGATGACTGCAAACTGGGAGTCATTATTGAATCCCCAAATAATGTGGATATTCTACAAAAGGGCCTTACAGAAACAGATGCTTGGTGCCAGAGCCATGGGCTCAAGCTCAATGCCAAGAAATGTATAGTTATCTCCTTTGGGGAAAAACATGTACCCATGAATTACCACATAAGTGGCAGTACACTAAACACTAAAAGTGTGATAAGAAACTTAGGGACACAAGTGGACAGTGGTCTCACCTTCGATAACCACATCGCCACAACAGTCAGGAAATCCTTCTATGTGATACACTTCATCATTTCATCATTAAGGGCTTTTCATCCAGAATAAAGGAGGTCATTGTCCCACTGTACTTATCCCTCATTAGACCCATTATAGAGTACAATGCCCCATTTGGTATGTACCTCACAAGACATCTGCAACAACTGGAAAGGCCACAGAACTACCTCACTAAAAGAATCACAAGCTTAAAGCAGATGCCCTATGCTGACCATCTAAAAAAAACTCCAGCTATACTCTGTCGCATATCGCCTGCTTAGAGGTGATCTCTGCTAAACATACAAGGCCATGTTGAACTCAGAGCTGTTGGACATGATACACTTAAAAAAATCCCAATCCCTCAGAGCCACACACTCCAGGGATCTAAACCTGGTCATCACAATGAACAAAACTTGCTGGAGGGATAGGTTCCTGACCCATTGACTCTCCATAATCTGGAATAGACTGCCTATACATGTCAAGCTGAGTGCCTCTTTGGCCCTCTTCAAAAAGAACCTTGAAGATTGGATGGGAGATAGGAAATTCACACCAGGGATCATGTCAATTACCCTGTTAGACAGGGGACCAGGGAAGTAATGGCCAGGGAATTGTTATGGCTAGGCTTGTATAGGCCCTAGGGCTGATAGCCTAGTACCAACCTATGAACCTATGAGCTAAATAAAGACATGACACATAAACCCACATATACGCAGGTACTCAATAATAACTTACAAAAAGATAAGAGGCCTTCCAAACAGAAACCACTTATACATATAACAATGAAAACAACAACCACAACACATAACACACACACCAGTGCCTCAACAAATAGGTTCATAAGGTGAAACACCACAAAACCTAACTTACTAGTTATAGGTGACTCCATCATGAGATACACTGATATTCCCATCACAAGTATGGATGAAGAGCAGGTTACAGTTAGCTACCTGTCAGGTGCAAGATCCATCAAGACACCCATGCACTGAAGTCACTCAACCACATGTACCATTATGACTCCATCATAGTCCATGTGGGGGTGAATGACTTGAGATATACCTCACTGGACTATATGAAGAGAGACTTGACTGACCTCTCAATTTAGGTGTTATAGGCATATATAACCCTAGTCGTAAGCAGCATTCTACCTTTTCCATAGAAAATGTCACAATACAAACAAAAAGCAATTGACTTTAACAATTGGCTTAGCTTATGGTGTCAGTCCAAGGGGATGCACACTAGGCTTTCAGATACTGGCAAAGACATTAGCCACCCCTATTGTGCTTTTTTTGGGCAGTGTCAAAATAACCAACCTCCCAACATAACAAAATCCTCTCTAGATAAACTCAAAGTACTACTGCATAATGCTAGGAGTCTAAACAAGAAACTGCACTGCCCGGAAGAACTGCTTGTTTTGGAAGATGCTAACATCTGTGCAGTCACTGAGACAAGGTTCAAATGAATCAGGACCACTTAAGAAAGATCTATTCATTTGTGGATACAAGACTCTGAGATTCAGCAGGGGAATAGTGCAAGTGAAGGATCTCAGAAGAGCTAGAGGAAGACCTTATTTTTCAGCAAGAAAGAGAGAAGATGGGATAGAACTGGAGGAATATCACATGGAACCAAGTGGCTTCAGATATCTACTTACATACAGTGGTCATATCCCTGCTGTCTGTGAGAGTATTAGAAAAAACTGGAAGATTTACCCATGGATAATAACTTAAGACATATAGTTAGTGAAACTCCAAGGTTTACCTTTAAGAACAAGCTGAATTTGAAAAGGCTTTTATGTTATAAAGAAGGATTTGATTCTTGGAAACTCACTTCCAGAATGGGCACTTATCCCTGTAAGAAGTGCAAGGCATATCCCCACATAGATACCAGTAATTGCTTTAAATATCTTACCACTGGACAAATGTGTCATTTAAAGACATATGGGGACTGCAATACGAGGAATATTATATATATCGCTGCCTGTGATAGCTATCAAGGGTTTTATGTTGGGAAAAACAACAGACCCTTTAAAGGTACAATATTGCACCATGTTAGGGATATTAGACTTACTACTCAGGCAAATGCTCTCCCAGGGGGAGGATTCCCCCCCCCTGTTGAAGAAGGAAGTAGCAGTCCACAAAAATCACAAAAACTGATAGGCCAAAGAAGAGCCATAAAGATGTTATTGAGGATAAGAAAGACATTATGTATTGTGACTATTATGCAAAAAGCACATCATTTCCAGACACAAGATATACAAAAGGGGGATTCCAAGATGGTGGTCGTCTAGTCTGCGCCCTCTCCATAGAGCTCCCTTCCTTACCTACATTCTCAGCTGAATTATCATGCTTTAAATACCAACTCTCACGACTTATGTAAAGGAATCAACTATTTTATCCTTATTCATCGGAATCGGAAGAACTACTTAACTAATCCAGACAAAAGAACAGTCAATATATCGCATTTTCACTCCAGTGATCTTAGCCACGGGCATCCAAGGGGCCTCGGACTAACTATTGCACACTAATAACTATCGTATCTAGACCATGGCTGATAACTCGGACACTATGGAGACACAATCTACCAAAGCTAAACTTTCCACAATCCTCTCTCCAGAAAAAGATGTGGTTTCCAAAAGACAAAAAAAACACTAAACAACCAGCAGATCTCAACAAATCAAGCGCTAAAAGTAAAACTGAAGCCAACTTCCACTTAGATGAGCTTAAATCAGCGCTTCAACCTATACATCTTGCCATACAAAGATTCTCCGATCAACTAACCAATTTTGAACACAAGAATCAGGCTAATGAAGTCTTGATCCAATCCTTGTCTGAAGAACTACGCGCTAAAGCTACAATGCTTTTGGATCTACAATCTAAAGTAACGGACCTGGAAGCTAGAAGTCGCCGCAATAACATGCTAATCAGAGGTCTCCCAGAGATCTATGATAGCCACAATTTATTGTCACCCACCAGGCAAATCTTTGAAGCTTTACTAGGCTCGGAAAGTCATTCTACTGGCTTAGTTGTAGAGAGAGCACACAGGGCCATGCATAAACGTCAAGACTCTTCTACCCCATGTCAAATCTACACTAAGCTACTTAACTTCCAGGACACTCAAAAAATTTTAATGGCTGCAAAAAAACAAAAATATTTTATCTGGAACAAACACAAACTCACTTTCTCTCAGGACTTGCCTCTCCCAATTAAATTAAATAGGCAAAATTTGGCTCCGTTTTATGCAGACCTGATTAAGAAAAATATCAAGTTCCAGATGCGATACCCGAACGCCTTGATCTACTCTTATAATGAAAATAAATACACAGTCAACACCCCAAAAGAAGCAAAAGAGGCTTTTCTAAAAGCCTTCAACAACTCCCCTGTTCTGTAATGTGCCTCTACTCTGGAATATTTCTTTAATACTTTCACTATAATTGCTGGAGTCTTGAACATAATTCTTCACGCACCGGATATACCTTCTCTAGTCCTGGCTTCATTTTACAAGGTAGCTGGGCATCTACAGAAATGCACAGGGTTGTTGGTCCCATATCCTTTCGGGATCTATCTGTGCGACATTGGTTCTTTGGTTCAACTGGGAACCTTGTTGTATCCAGCCTTAGTGATTTGGGGGATCTTCATGCTGGGTGACTTCCTGTGGTTCCCATGCGGTATGCTGCTCCTATGATGCCAAAACTACTAACTGTCTCTTCGATACGCCAACTTCCAGCATTATGACTGACCTGGCTCTGCTTACAAAGCAGTAAGCTATCGATGACTCCTCAGATTAGTCATATAAACAATACACTAATTAATATTGCTTGATTGCTAACTATCCTTTCTGCATTATGTGCCTGGCTTCTTTGATAACTTAAAGGGTTGTTTAAGCGTGTCGACATTCGCCTCGATCAGTGCTGTACACATGCTTGCTACGCTTCCTGTCAAGTCCAAACAATAATTTAAAAGGATGCCAATAATATATTTGTCAAACCCTTGTTGTTGTTTGTTTATTGTTGCATCTGATGCAGCTGGTTAGTATGTCCAGTTCTTCGGCGGTCTAGTGCAGATAAGGACATGGTTAAAATAAGAAGCCTGACATATAGGCAGAACTTGAGGCGTTAAAATCAATAATTTCATTAAAATGTTGTATAGTCCTTACTTATGGAAAACATTGCCTTACTAATTGACCTCGTATAACCAGCATCATATATACTTATGCTTATTATCTAACTTATATCCTTTAACTTGGATGTTTGGGGTCCTTTATGAGTTATTGATGTTAGATTTTGCATGTGTGTTAGTAAGTTGCAGATATGCTGTTCATAGCCTAACTAAGACTAATTCACATTTTATTTACCTCTGCTGCTTCAACAGATACTGCATTTGCTCAGTCCTAGGTTTTCTCCTGTATTACCTAGTCATATTTGTAGTTACTGGCAGCTCATTATTTACTGCCTAGATAGATAATTGTAGTAGGAATAATCAGTGAGTTATGTTATGTTGTACTAGTTTTATAATCATATATGTACACATAAGTTTGCATCCTATATGGGCTCAAAGCCTATGTCTTCCATCCTTTGTCTGTATCCTATATTTATCTTTATCATCATTCTCCTTTGTCCTTTACCTTTAGTACTGTGCTATAAGCTTTCTATGCGTGGCCTTTTCTATTGTTAATTCGGCTGCTTACATAGATAAATAACAAGCGGAGATTTTTATTTTTTTAGTTTTATTCTTACTTTTCTTTGTCATTTTACTAGTGTTTTTCCCATCTGCTTCCCAATCTATCCGCCTACTAAATCTCTCCAAGCATCAACCACTACCTAAGTCTCCCCTTGTCTTTATGTCATTATACGACTACTTCTGGCTACTCTTTCTTTATCATTCCTCGGTATCTAGTGGAGCTCATGGATGCTTGATATTAGGGTCCTAGTATGATCTATTTTTGGATGTGGATTGCTTTGTATATATGTATAGTGTTACTTCTTGTAATTTTAGTCCTTTTTAGGACTTTATACATGACAATTTTCTACTGTGTGTTTTCATTGTTAATCAAGGTTTATTGGAACTTTTGTTATTTTGCTTGTATTCCTTCACTCATAGGGGTGGGGTGGTTAGGCACCGGGGTAGTTTTGAAGGAATACTGTGCTACCATCTCTATTATTTTTATTATTACTATCAGTCTCCTCAACCTACATGAAGTTTTGATATGGTCTCTCACTTCTTCTAAATACCTAACCTCACTGACTATCCTTTTCCTTCCTATGTGTAAATACCCTCTTCAAGAGTAAGGTTATACTAAACCCCAAATTTATAGTTTCCTTTTAATTAGTGATTATGGCATGGTCTGTTGACTCATGGAATGTTAGAGGATTACAAAACAAATTCAAAAAATCTCTTCTCTTTCATTTATTGTTTAAATCTCAAGCTAACATATGTTTTCTACAGGAAACACACATGTACAAAGAGGACTGGGTTAAAGAGGAAAAAAAAAGTGGATAAAATCCATAATCTCTGCAGGTGATAGTTCCAACTCTAAAGGAGTGGCCACTATAATCAAAAATGATTTTCATGGGGTTATCCTGGAGGAGAAGTCTGACAAAAATGGTAGATGATGTTATTTCATATCTCAATTTCCTAACCTCAATAAACCAATCCTCTTTTTCAGTCTCTACGGCCCATGTACTCAACAACAAGTCTTCATCCTAGAGATCTATAACATTCTTTCTGCTTTTCAGGACCACCATATTATTTTAGGGGGAGATTGGAATGCTGTTATAGTCCCCAGTATAGATCACACCAGCAAATCCCCCACATACAATTTTCAAGCATCTCTAGCACTAGAGGATTTAATAAATGACTTTAACCTTATTGACCCCATTTCATTCGGTGGACATCTATCTAAAGATGAAATTTACACATATTATTCGAAATGTTATAATACATGGTCATGGTTATATTTCTTTCTAGTATCCGATTCTCTCTCTAATTTCAAGATAAACTTCTCATTAGAACCTAGATTCTTCTCTGATCATTCAAGAATCTCTCTCAAGATTAGACACGATCCAGGGTCAACTTCTCTCCCCCGATATAATAACTGGACTTTGAACAGCAACCTGCTTTCCAATAAGGCCATAACTCAAGAAATTATAGAAATACTGTCAGACTTTAGCTCTAACCTTGAAAGGTCACATATTCCATTTGATATCTTATAACTAAGAAGATGCCGCTCAAAAAGATTTTTCAACCCTGATAACTTCCTTGCTGAATTACAGGCATGTGACTGGTCACCTTTATCACACCTTGAACTTAATGAAGCAGTTACCTATTTTAACACTAAGTTTCTGCAAATCCTTGATTATCATGCTCCATTCCACTCTACCAGGATAAGAGCCAAAACTGCCCCTTGACTAACAAAGCAAACAAAAGAAAAAATGATCCTTAGAAATAAAATCTGGGCTAAATGGAGAGCTACCAAATCTCCATCTGATCATCTCCTCTATAAACAGTTCAGAAATACTACCAAGAAAGATACTCTTAGAGACAAAAAGTTATTTTATCTTCATCTTCAAAAAACTACTCAAAATACCCCTCAAAAATTTTGGTCAGGTGTTAATAAACTTCTTAAACCAGGACATTCTCCTACTCCTATCCCTTTAGGATTTAACCTTAACAGCTCTACTCAGATCCCAGATGCCTTTAATAACTACTTTACAGAAGCCATTCTAACCCTAGCCAACTCATTACCGACACCTACTGCATCCTCACAAAATATCTCTCCAGCCTCTACTAAAGCCTTTCAAATCCAACCTGTCTCATCATCTATTATATATAAGCTTCTCTTAAAACTAAAACCTTGCACCCCATCTGCTGACCGACTCCCATCCGAATACTTACAAATTGCTGCAAAAGCTATTTATCACCCAATATCTATTCTGATAAATAGGACCATCTCTGAAAGGAAAATCCCTACAATTTGGAAAATATCTCACATAATTCCCCTTCATAAAGGGGGCCCTTGTTCTGAACTATCCAACTATCGTCCTATTGCCTTACTGTCCCCATTAGCTAAGATAATGGAAAGGTGCATACACAAACAATTTAACTACCTTCTTCAAAACAAACTTCTAGCCGACTGTCAACATGGTTTCAGGCCCCACCACAGCACTACAACTGCCCTACTTTCCTTTGCTGACTCCATCAATAATAATCGAAATAATAATCGTTTCTCTTCTGCACTATTCATAGACCTATCAAAAGCTTTTGATATGGTTAACCATAACATACTTCTTGAAAAACTTAACCTCCTCTCTCTAAGCTCACATTCTTTACAGTGGTTTAGAAGCTATCTCGAAAATAGGCAACAAGCAGTGCTTTGGGAGAACAACCTATCATCCTTACTCCCAGTAAATGTTGGTGTTCCACAAGGATCTATCCTTGGACCCCTTCTTTTCTCAGTATTTATTAATGACCTTTATTTGAATGTGCCTGCGACCTGCATCCAATATGCAGATGACTCGACGTTGATCTGCTCTGCTACAAATGTTTCCTCTCTCCAGTCCATCACCCAAACAGCCTTTCATAATGTTGAAAAATGGTTTATGCAACACTGCCTCCTCCTTAACCCCAAAAAAACAAAGCTTCTTCTCTTTACTCCTACTAATAAATCTCCTACACCATTCTTTACTATCTCCTCAAATAATTCTACCTGTATTAACCCCGACAATACCACTCGACTATTAGGTGTAACCATTGACAACCACCTTAACTTTGATGACCAAATTAACACTACCATTAAAGCTGTTAATAAAAAAATTGGGACACTCTACAGAATTAAACCCTTCCTTAACCCAGCAGCTAGAAAAACCATTGCACAGACCCACCTGCTTTCCACCCTTTTTTATGCTTCAGCTATATATACCACACTATCTAAAAATAACATCAACAAACTCTCTACCTGCTATAATAGTATAGCTAGATTCATTAATGCTACGCCCCCTAGAACTCACCACTGTCACAACCTCAAACAACTAAATTGGCTAGAACTAAATAACCACCTACTCTACCAACAATTACTTATCATTCATAAGACCCTTCATTTCCCTGATAATACTCCGAGCCTAGCTAAACTTATTTCTCCTTATAAGAACCTAGACACACTTCGCTCTGCCAATAAGTTCCTAGTATCCATAACTAAATCATACAATAAAGCTGGGGATGCATTATTTTCAAATTCCATAGGTAAACACTGGAATCTACTCCCTCAAGAAATAGCTACTCTAGAGTCCACCTCTCTGTTCAAAAGACAAATCAAAGAACATTTTACATCTCAATGGCTATGTCCTTGTACCAATCCTGACTGAAAGTATGTCTCGATACGCCTAATTTTTCTTCCTGTCCCCTTACTGAGCTCCTACCTGACACCTTCTAGCATTGAGAGTTGAATCTTAAGGTATGCCTTCTATTATTTTAACTTTAGTATTTAGTTTTTATTTTTTTGTAGAACTTGACTTATAAGTATTTAAATGTTATTGCTATTCTCTCTTGTACCTTGTATAATTCTATGAAGAAAATGTTTTTATTGTTATAAATCACTGTGATTTTATCTGTACTGGAGCTTTTCTCCCCGGGCCTCTGCTGTAAACGGATACATGTCCAGTTAGACTAGCCCGGTCAACAAATGTAAAATAAAATAAATAATAAATAAATAAATATCCAATGGGCCACCTGTAAGGCCAGTCTAAGAGGTCTTTTAATCAACAAAGCCTCCTATTATAAAAAACTCTATAAAAATAAGGAATCTAAGCTAATCTCGAGGATTTCTGATTTAGAAAAACAACAAAGGCCAAATCCTGACCCTAACTTACACAAAGAAATTAGCAATTCTCAAAAAGAACTACTAGAACTTCATCAACAAAACCTTTCCCTATCTGAACAAAAACTTATTGCAACTTATTCAGAATGGGCACAAATCCCGTCTAAAACTTTGGCAAGAATAATAAAAAACAATCAGGGCTCCCCTAGAATCTCCTTATTACATTTTCCAAAATAAAATATATAAGTCAAACTCTGAAATAATACAACTTTTCTCGTCCTTATACTCAGATGTTTATTGTAGGAAAGTAGACCCCTCTATTAACCGGTATATGGATAGCTTTCTGAACTCTATTAAATTTCCCTCCCTGAATGAATCTCAATGCTCTATGCTTTCTACTCCATTGAGTCTCCAGGAAATCCAAAATGTTACTGCCAGTCTCAAAGTAGGCAAATCCCCTGGCCCGGACGGCTTTACAGCTGAATTTTTTAAAACCTTTAATCTGATAACCTCCCCCATCCTTTTGAAGGTATTTAACTATATAATAAAAAATGGAATATCTGATTTACACTGGAACACCTCGAAAACTATTCTAATTTTGAAAAATAAGAAAGATAAAGCTGACACCCATAACTATCGGCCTATTTCACTAATAAACATTGATATTAAGATCCTAGTGTCTCTCCTGGTGAACAGATTGAAACAATTGGCTTAATTACTGGTGTCATTCTAAGGGGATCCAATGTCTGTCTGCTTGGGATGACATGCTTGACAAGCCACGCTGCTTCGCAAGGGATGGCTTGCACCTGTCACCCCTGGGCTTCCGGATATTGGCCAAGGCTCTTGCCACCCTCATAGTGCCTTTTTTAGGCAAAGGCTCAAATGACAAACCTACCTCCCTAGAAAACACAAGTGGAAAAATACTAAGGGTAATGCTGCTCAATGCCAGAAGTCTAAACCTCAAGATGCACTCCCTCAAAGCCCTCCTCAGTATGGAGAACATCGATGTCTGTGCGGTGACTGAAACCTGGTTCAAGGCTCCTGAGAGCACCCCAGCACTATCAGGTTTTACCTCATATCATGCTTTCCGGCCCCAAAACTTGGACCTAACCACAATAGGAGGGGGAGTATCCATTTTCATCAAAGATACCCACATCTCCAGGTTAGTGGCAACGCACGAAGCATTGGAGACTATCCAGGTGCAACTAACCATAGGCAAAACTGCCTTACAGTTTGTAGCATGCTACAGACTACCCTCTCAAACTCAGGAACCCCACACAGCCTTTCTGAAGACACTGGAGAGTATGAATGTCTCTCCAAATACCATCATTTTGGGAGACTTCAACTACCCAAACATAGACTGGGAACATTACTCAAGCCCCAACACCCTAGCCCAAAGGTTCCTAGAATTCATAAACTCAAATGCAATGGAACAACTAGTCACCATTCCCACAAGAGGAGACAATATATTAGACCTGATCATCACAAACATGGGGACAAAATGCTCCACACCGGAAGTATATCCCTCTTTGGTAAGATCAGACCATAAATTAATCTCACTGGAAATCCACATCCCGCCCCCATCCCCTGCACAAAAGACCACAGTGAAGAACTTCTCAAAAGCAAACTTCACAATTCTTAAGACTGAAGTGATATCCTTCAAGGCCCCTGGGCCAGTGGAAACCACAACCCACACTGCTGAATCCTTTGCAAATGCCTTTTATGGGCACCTTCAAGAATGCATGGATCATGCAATCCCAAATAAAACCAAGACCCATTCCCCCAAAGGTCTGGTGGACCCCAGCCATAAACAAACTTTACAACAGGAGGAGGAAGCTACTACATGACAGAGCAAAATCTCTAAAAGGGAAGGTGTCTCTGATCAGTACTAGCAAAAAACTACGATCACTCATAAAATCATCCAAGGCCAACTTTGAGAGAAAAATCGCAAAAGACACAAAAGACAATCACAAGGCCTTCTTTAGCTATGTTAGAAACCTGGGTGAAAACTCCCAGATATGCTCAGAGTTAGTCCAAAATGACACAAAATACACTGAACCCACTGACATTGCCAACATTCTGGCAGACAGGTTCAGTGCAAATTTCTCCTCACTCCCCCAAAGGAGAACTAACTATCCCAGCAGAGTGTAGCCTCCCTAACATCTCAGATGCCCAGGTGAGAGCCGCCCTCTCTAAAGCTAAAAACACAGCATCAATGGGACGGATGGTGTCCCGGGCTGTGTGCTACATGAACTCCAAGAGGAACTAAACCCACACATAAGGCTGCTGTTTAATCTTAGCCTTACTACAGGATACATACCCAAAGAGTGGCGTGCGGCAACAGTGGTCCCACTTCACAAAGGCGGTGCTTCTACGGACCCTGGAAATTACCACCCCATAAGCTTGACGAGCCTGGTCTGCAAAGCTATGGAGAGGATCATTATGGAACTCATAAACAAAGACATTGGGGACCTACAGACATTGGATCCTACCCAATTTGGCTTTGTCAAGGGCAGATCCTGCCTTTTGAACTTGGTCAACTTTTGAAACAGTCACTAAGGCCATTGATGAGGGTAAGGCAGTTCACACAGCCTACCTTGACCTTGCAAAAGCCTTTGACACAATACCCCACTCGGGCATCACAGACAAACTCACCAGCTTAAATGTAAACCCATATGTCACAAGATGGGTTGCAAACTAGCTCAAGAACAGAACCCACAGGGTCAGAGTTGCTGGAGCTATGTCAGACTCTAAGCCAGTCTGGCGGTGTCCCACAGGGCTCAGTCCTGGGACCCCTCTTGTTCGGCATTTATTTTTCCGAGGTACAGGCAAACATAGGAGGATTGTGGCTGACAAAGTTCGCAGATGACTGCAAACTGGGCGCCATAATTGATACTCCAGCGGACACAAACATCCTTCAGAGAGGCCTCATAGAAATGGATAATTGGTGCCAGAGCCATGGCCTTAAGCTGAACGCCAAAAAATGTATAGTCATACCCTTTGGGAAAAACAAGGTACTAACAAATTAACACATAGGCGGTAATCCATTAAGTACGGAAGAGGTAATCAGGGACCTAGGGACCCAGGTTGACAGTAACCTCTCATTTGACACTCACATTGCCAAAGTGGTTAGGAAGACCTTCTATATTGCCCACCTTATCATGAAGGGTTTCACATCTAGATCAAGAGAGGTCATTGTGCCCCTGTACTCTTCTCTTATCAGGCTAATGATTGAGTACAATGCCCCATTTGGGATGTATCTCACCCGACACCTGCAGCAGTTGGAAAGACCCCAAAAGTTCCTTACCAAGAGGATAAAGGGTCTTAAACATATGTTATATGCTGCCCGACTGAAAAAACTCCAGCTCTATTCAGTCGCATACCGCCTACTCAGAGGTGATCTGTGCCTGACGTACAAGGCCATGTCCAATCCTGAATTAATGGACATACTCCACCTCAGAAAATCCAAATCCATCAGAGCCACAAGAACAAGTGACTTAAACCTCAACACAGAAATAAATAGGACGTGCTGGAGGGACAGATTCATAACCCAGAGGCTCCCTACACTCTGGAACAGAATCCCAGTCCATGTTAGGCAGAGCCCCTCACTGACTCTTTTCAAGAGAAATCTCGACGAGTGGATGGGAGATCGTAGGTTTACCCCAGTGGTCATCTCTGTGTCACTACTAGACAGAGGCATAGTAAA
>NC_056729.1:1087408225-1087455725 GCF_019279795.1 Protopterus annectens | reverse complement strand
GCAGTTTTATACACCTCACTGTTCAGCTTCATTGGTGTTCTTCTGTCAAACACTAACCCTGGCACTCTGCTTCAGCTGGCTGCTGCACCCCTAATTTTAACTTTAATGTCCTCATTCAACATTGCCTTTTTCTCAACGACAAGTCTCAGAGACTTGAAGCTGTTAACCAGTTCTACTATTTCTCTTGTATTTCAGTTTCTTCAGATTTTCCCACTGCTGCCATCACCATTTTCTTATATGTACACCACTTCAACCCATATGCCTTCAGTTTTTCATTCTAGTGCCCCTATCATTAAATGACGTTCCTGATCAGAGTCTGCTTGTAGTTCCACATTGTCCTGCATAAATCGGCTTTGCTGATTTTTCCCTTCTAACAGGCTGGCTAATGTAGTCCATTACCAGTGTAAACAGCAGTAAGTTCAGAACTGAACCCCTGTGCACACCAGTTCCCACTGGGACCCCTTCTATGAGTCTGAACACTGTTTCCACTGTGTCATTGGGTCCTTGTACATAGCCTGTACTAATTCTACCTAAGTTTGTGGAACTTTAACCTACTGTAGGACTGCCCAAATCAGCTTTCTTGGGATCGTGTCATATACTTTCGCGAACACTAGTAATGGTCAGTTGGACTCTTTCCACACCTCTAGCTTCTTTTCCACTGTCTGTCGTACTGCAAACATCGGGTTGGTTGCTTTGCATCTTTATCTGAGTCTCTCATCTCCCATCTTATTTTCTACTGCTCTAGAGGCCAAATTCTTGCACACTTACACTAAGTGTACACTGTTCTGAGGGAACAGACAATGCAAGCATAACTCCCAGCTTCTTCCTACTAATTTTAGTTTTTCTACTGATTTTCTTGCAACCTTGAATATTGAGGGGGATTCATGAAGGTAACCACAATGTGTAGACTACATCTACACTTAGTGTAACTTTTCTGAATGACTAGAAAGCACAAGCAATGTGGTACAGATGTTCTCGAATACAGAACATGTACACTTAGTGTACACTTGTGTAGCCATTACTGAATCTGGCTTATATACTCTTTTATCAGTCACCATCTCTAGTTCTTTCATCCAATGTGTCAGGAGTTTCATACCCCTGTAATACCCACAGTTGTTAATGTTCCCTTTGTACTTGTACCCAATGGCACTAGAATGTTTATTCTTCAGTCATTGAGAAATGCCTTTTTCTTCCATACTGATACAAGTACCCTTAGGAGCCATTTCTCCTGTAATTCACCCAGTTTCTTGATCATATCTGCTGGGACCTTATCCAAGCCAGCTGCTTTCCCAGAATTCATTCTTTTTAGTGCTCTTCTTACTTCTTCTAAGATGGGGCTGTGTCTGGGGCAATTTAGCGTCTGTGGGCTTTTCTTCATACAGAAGCTGCTGGAAGTACTCTTTTCATCTGCTTTTGATGTCCTGCAGACTGGTGAGTAGGTTGTTGCTGGCATCCACTATGAATGGTGTCTGATGACTGTCTTCTTTATGATTCTGTCTTTGGCTTGCAACCTGATAGGAATTTGTTTGTACCAGCTGCTGAGTCACTTCCCAGAAGCAGATCGAGTGCCTCTGATGCCTTGGTCTTTACTATTGTTACTGCTTTCCTAGTCTCTTTATTTGTTAGCTTACCAGTATTCCTTCTTAACCTGTCCATCTTTTTTTTTCTTCCACTTTTTTGTGCAGTCATTCATTCTTTTCATAAGTTCCTGGACCTCTGCATTTTACCTACATTTTTCCTTGTGTGCCTTATTTCCAGACATGGGTTGGCTGCATATATGTTCTATAGTCCTCACATATGTTGTTGTGAGATGCTGACTATTTTCTCTTCTTCCTGAGATGCTAGTGCCCTGAATCCTTCATTAAACTCTTTGTACTTCCATTGCTGTCATCTTCCAGGTCTTCAGCCTAGTGTCTGTTGACCTTACAGCCTTTTCTGACTATTGATTGCTGCTGATTGTGCCCCCAGTGGTTTATGCTATGGAGCAGCTGTTTCACTGGAGATGACTTTGCAATTTCTGATTCTACCCCGGTGATCTTTCCGTTGCATGTTGGCATTCTTGCATGTGATCTTGCCACTGTCTCCCTTGCTGAATTACATGTTGGCCACCATCAAGCCACTTGTTTTGCTCTTGGACACTGTGGTATAAGTGTGTCACTACATTATGCAAAGCTCTGTCTACACTAATCCTCAAACAGGGCAGCTACAGTAAATACAATTACAATCCCTGTACACATAAATGTATACTGTTTGTACAGCTACCAGTTGTACATTGTAGTGGGATATATTGCTAGAGGTTCATACTTATCAACAGTTTTAATGTGCGATGTAGCATACTCTCAAAGTAGTCTATGTGCTTTGTTAAGATCAGTGTCAGTGCTTTGGCCATTCATAATGATCATCTATGTATGTCATAACTGGGTGTGGCAATTATACATGTATATGTCTATACATTGGTATGATGTAAAATAATACTGAAAGGTACATTTATATGTAATATTTTAGTTCTTTACATAGCTTGGTGAGTGTTTGTGCAATGCGTTGACATCCTTTGCCTTTTTACTATGTGCATACATACAGAACAGGTGATGCATTTGTTTGACACCACATCGTTTGCACTGAAGTATCTGAAGTTGTCTGTCTCATTCCCTTTCATCTTATCGAGGAGATATGGCCAATGTTCAGATGTACTATAGGTGAATAGAGTTCTTGGCATCAACAGATTTTAGGTGTTACTTATACATAGTTATTCATTCATTCCTTTGTCATTTACTTTTTGTAGCCTATTGGATGTTCAGTTGTAGTGTGTTCTGTGTCCTTTACAGGTCTATCCACAGTGATAGTATGGAAGTAGACAACCTAGTCAACCAAGAAACTGGAGATGTCCTTTTAATGTTCAGCTTCATTATGACATTTCAGACTGTCACATGTTATCAACCTTGCAGGGGCTGATGATCAGGGGTCTACTCGTTCTGAGCCATAAACATTGTCCTGGATATTAACCTTCCTTGTTGTAGCAGCAGTTGCAATAGTAGCAGCTCTGTAAAGATCATGGCACACAACAACTTAAAGTCTGCCCTCGCCATTATCCCTGGCATTTTCTATACATGTTCTGTGCTAATTGGTGCCCATGTGTAAACTGTTATGCATGTCTACTTCTCAACCACTTAGAGCAAGAAATCTGGACAAAGACAAAAATAATGAGGGGACAAAGATCAAAAAATTAGGGACATATTTTAAATATTGCTCTTTTTAACTTAAAAAGTTGATAGAATAATAGCTTTTGTGTTAACATGTATTTTCTGAAGGATATAAAGTCTGAAACTGAAATGTGTGTCATTATTTAGTCACTTCAACCCCCAGTAACTTGTCACAAAACCACAAATTTTATGAGGAACATGCCAAAAATATGAGTCAAAAATCTGGGCATTTTGCGAAAATCTGAACAGTTGAGATGTACACTACACATGCATGTTCTTCCTGATATCCCCAGCAAATTATTTTAATTGCAGGGTTTTCATGTCTAATCTCAGTCACAGTACAGTTATCACTACTGTTACTTGTGCATTTTGTCATGACTTGATAGGCAGTCTGACATCCTTTATGCTTGATTGTCTGGTCAGTACCAGTCCTTCATCCACTGTCCTCCTTGATATCCTCACTATATTCCTTCTCTGGATAGCTGTGTTAATTGTGGTTCGCAATTCCTCTGACCTATTGCTGTGAGGGTCTATATTAGATCACCAAATGCTTAGGTAAGTGAACAGTGATTAATTGACCCCATGTAAGCGAAAGCTTACAAAACCAAACTGTCAAAACAGCAATTCTTTTCCAAGTGAAAAAAAATCGCTGTTCCATCAAAAAAAAAAAAAAAAAAAAACTAATGAACTCATCTCTCTTATCCAAATCTGCGATAGTTAAGATGAACATACTTCCCAGACTCCTTTATCAATTTAATACCTCAGATCAGATAATATCTAAGTCTTTCTTATCAAAGATTAATAAAGAATTAGCCAAATTTATCTGGTTTCCTAAATCAGTCAGAATTTCGTACTCTAAATTAATCTTCCCTAAGAGTAAGGGCGACCTCAGTCTACCTGTTAAATAAATTTGTTAAAGTCAGACTGTAAAAATCATCTGGCATTTAAAAACAATGACAGTCAATAACAAACAGTAATGCAGGAAACTCAAGTATCTAATTTACAAATACTCTAATGTACATTAGGAGGCAAAAAAACATACACAAACTTGTACAGAATTTTGTCTAGTTTTATTGGTGAAACACATGACATTTTATATGTTTTACTATCAGCTTTTGCCCACCTCACTGACGTGGTCAGTGACAGGGTCTTTACATCATAGTAACTTATGAAAAAGTGCTGAGATGGTGTTTTTCAAAAATCTTTTTCCCATGAGAATATTACAGCCTTGCAAGCACCTGGTCAGTCACAATGTCCTTCCGAGGATGTAGCCAATTCAAGGCTCTAAGATTAGTTGAATACAATGGGTGCATGTCTTCTTTAATGCTTCTCTTTGTCTCTTTCTTGTTCACCAGCTGGACATTATCTTTGATAGTGCGCACAAGGCTATTCTTCTGGTGGAAGCAGGAAAAGATACACATGCACACAGATTCATTATTTTCTAACTTTGCAAAATAATCTTTCACTGACAGACATGAGCCAGGCCGAGCTGATCTCTGCCAAGGCCAAGTTTCTAGTCACACTGCAGCTTATGCTTCAAGCAATAATATGCAAGTTTATTTCTACTATTATTCTAGTAAAACAGAATTAAATGCATTACATATTATTCTATTTTTCAACCTTTGCTCTCCATATAGATTTGAGCACATTTATTCCTGTCTAAGGCACACATTTCTCTATATATCTGACCACACAACTTATATATGTCTGAATGTTTGAATACATATTTTCCTAAGCAGCATATATGTAAATATATATTTTTCTAGGCAGCATATATGTGAATATATATTTTCCTAGGCAGCATATATGTAAATATATATTTTTCTAACATTCTCCCTCCTGTTAATGCATTTCATTCTATTTGAAACATAAACAGTATCATTTCATTTCTTAGCCTTTTCCTTTCAAGGATTTTCAGCTAAGTAAGTCATTTGTTTTATATTTCAGATAGGCTTTCACTTGGTATCAACAAATTCAATTCCATGTCCTGGTACATAGTTTCAGTTACTGATATATCAACTAGGTCTTTAACTAATTTTTTCACGCAGGGTATGCCGCAGCAGACACATGCTCCAATTATGAGCAGCACTACACAAATTGCAATCAGAATATTCATAAGGACCAACCCCCACCCCCCAAATAGATTCTGGAAAAAGTTCGTCAGTGGGTTTGGGCCTGGTTCTGCCATTGCTGACACCTGCTGTATTACCTCCAGGTGATCAATGATTTCATGTTGGTTGTCTGGAATGTACGCACAGCATTCTTCTTTGATAAGCGTGCACGTACCACCTCTCGCCGCTAGGGTGAAGTCGAGAGCCATTCGGTTCTGTAGTACGACTGTTCTCATTGCATTCATTTCATCAGTCACAAGTTCAAGAGCGGAAAAAGTCGCATTGCTCATTACTTCGAGGAGTTTTGACAATTTCCTCAGTTCCCAAATCGATTTGACTGCTCCGTAGGCTGGGAATATCCCAGCCCAGGATATAACACTGTCACTCAAGTCCATATGAGTCAGTTTTTCTTTGTCCTTCACAGCCGAATGATCCTTCCAGCTTGCTTCAATCTTACCCACTGGATTAGCAGGTTTTCTGACTGTATTCTCGGCTTGCTGAGCTACATTTCTCACATTGCGTATTTTACCCAGGGGCAATTCTGCAGTATGTCTTATGGCTGGAACCAGATAACCCAAAATCCAACTGCCGGACCAATTCTCAGGTAACCATTTATAGGCCTTTTTCCCACAAACAAAATAACAGTTTTCTACTTTAGTACTGATGCGGGTTAACCCTGAATGAAACATTTTTTTATCTATAACAGATAATTGTCTATATATTTCAGGAGTTTTTTGCACATCTCTCAATGTTGTTTTCATCAAGCTTAAGTATGAACCATAGTTCGTGCTACAACTAGTACCTTGGTCTACAGGTTTTATATAACATTTGTAAGACACAGTTATGTTACAGTTACTCCAACCAACCTGGAGTGTATCATTTTTAACAAAGCAAACAATTCCTTTCTGAGTAACGGGTAAATATAATGCCACTTTATCTTGTGATCTCACAGTACCCGTGTCAAATAATAGGTTTTCCCAAGTTTCATTTATCCCCAGGGGGACAGCAGACATTAAAAGTCCTCCATATGCTGTGGTATTGCAGTACAAACCCAGCAATTTGAAACATTCATAGTCTCTACATAGACTCGTTTCATAGCCAGGTATGTGTTGAAGTTCGGTGCCAGTCTATAGCCAGTCCATCATCACGTTTTATCAATTTCACTTCTGTAGTTATATGCAAGAAAAACCATAACAACAAAAGGTCACTACAAACATGGTTAATAAATGTATGATCAGTAGGCCAGTGAACCAATGTCTTTGGGGTTGTTTCGCATTTTTATTCACTCTGCCTCTGGCCATCCTGTATCTGTGGTATGTCAGTTAAAAATGTTTGTCCAACTTAAATTCTTTGAGTGGTTTACAGTCGTCAAATGAACCCAAGATGATCTCTCAGCAATTTTACTGCAGTAGGTGTTGCCAATAGTACCTGGTACGGACCTTCCCACTTTGGACTCACCCAGTTCTTTCTTTTGATGATTTTCAGCCAGATCCAGGACCCGGGTCAGCACGGCCTCGGTTTTGCTTCTTGTTTGTCTGAAAAGAGTTCAACTGCAAAACAGTCTTATTTGTTAACAATTTCTTCATATAACTAGCTAATGAGCCATCGGCCTCCAGCTCTGCAGGCATGAGGGCTTTCCATTGTGGCACACAATATGCTCTTCCAAACACTACCTCAAAGGGGTCAAGCCCCTTACATTTGGAACAGTTCTCATGCTCAGCAGTGCTAAAGGCAGACAGCAAATCCAAGTCATTTGAGTCTCACTCATCAATTTTCTCAACTTATTTTTCAAAATTCCATTGTACCTCTCCACCAGTCCTGCTGACTGAGGGTGATAAGCACAATGGTTTTCAAAGAAATCCCAAAAATCTCCCAAGCTGATGTATTGTCTGGTTTACAAAATGTGTTCCATTGTCACTATAAATTCTTTCCGGTATGCCAAATCTAGGAATGATTTCTTTTACTAAGGCTTTTGTTACTGTTGCTGCATCCGGATTCCTGGTCGGAAAAGCTTCTACCCATTTTGAAAACATATCTATGATCACTAGACAGTATTTTTTCCCTTCACATTTATTCAGTTCTATGAAATCCATACAAATAGTATGGAACGGATAGGGTGGTGTCGGAAAGCTCCTCGCTTCCGGTTTAAATGCTCCCTGTGCATGATGTTTGCTACAAATATGACATGTTGCACAAAATTTTTGTGTATAATTAAGAATCCGTATGTTTGGAATGTCTTGTTAACTAACTGTACCATCCCCCCTGTTGAGACATGGCTCTGCCCATGACTCAACAAAGCTGCATATCTAAATAAATTAGATGGCAATATTGGCTTTTTCTCTTTGGAGATGTACAGTCCCTCTTCAAGGATTGCTCCTCGTTTTATCCACTTTTGCTTCTCTGTTTTTGTAGCTAATGTCTGCATTGTTTTTAACATTTCTAAATCTAGAGTCTCAGAAGGTTGTAGTTCTTCATTTAAAAACACAGTTTCTAGGTCTGAGGCAACTTGCTTTGCAGCTGCATCAGCCCGAGCATTCCCTTTTGAAATTCTATCTTGTTGTTTGGTATGGGCTGCACATTTACAGATAGCTATTCTAGTGGGTAACTGAATAGAATCTAACAGGTTCAAAATCAATTGTGCATGATTAATTGGTTTGCCAGTAGATGTTATCATTCCCCTGTTCTTCCACTGTTGCGCAAAGACATGCACTGTAGAGAAAGCATACTGACTGTCAGTATATATGTTAACACATTTGTCTTCGCTAGAGTGCAAGCACGTGTCAAAGCTATCAATTCTGCTGCTTGAGCTGACAGGTTATGTTGCAGGGGTTGTGCTTCTATGATTTCGTTATCAGTCACTACTGCATAACCCACTAGGTTCTTTCCTGTTGGACCTCGTCTACAGGACCCATCCACATAAAATGTCACCTCTGCATCAGCTAAAGGCACATCAGTAAGATCTTGTCTGGGTGTGGTTATTTGTTCCATTTCCTGTAGGCAACTGTGTGGTGTGCCATCTACAGGAATCGGAAGTAATGTCGATGGATTTAATGTCGTGCATCGTTCAATCGTCATGTGAGGTTGACTCAAAAGTATGGTCATACAAGAAAGATGTCTGGCAGGGGACAAAATGCTATTTTTCTTGCAGTAAAATTATTGCAACTGCATGAGGTACTCTCAACGTGAGAGGATGGAACAATACCACTGAGGCGAAGCTTGCACTGCCATAGCTGCTGCAACAACTGCTTGTACACAGGGTGGCAATGATCGTGCCACCGGATCTAACTGTGATGAATAGTAAGCTATGGGGCGTTGCTTGCTGCCATGTTGTTGCGTCAGTACTGACATCATATATCCCTGCCTACAATCTACAGTCTGGAAAAATCTCTTATGGTAATTCGGAAGCCCTAAAACTAATGATGAAACTATCAGTTGTTTTAGTCTGCAAAAGGCTGCTTCTGCTTCGGTGTCCAAAGCAGTGTTTCTTGTGCTGCCATTGGTGTTTTAAATATTAAATCAGCCAATGGAGCCGTTTCTAAAGCATAATTCGGTATCCAACTTCGACAAAAATTAGTCGTTCCCAAGAAGGACATCATTTCCTTTTTGGTAGTTGGTCTAGGTGCTTGTAAGATTGCTGTTTTCCTATCTTCATCTAATGTTCTACCTTCTTTGGATATCACATATCCCAGGTATTTAACCTGTTCTTTCCAAAGTTGCAATTTATGTTTATTCACTTTATGTCCTTGCTCAGCTAGGAATTTCAACAATGCTATTGTGTCTTCCCTACATTGCTGCTGGGTAGGGGCTGCAAGCAAGATGTCATCTACATAAAGTAATACTTGACTGCCCCCTGGTGGAGAAAATCCCGCCAGGTTGCTAGCCATCTCTTGTGCGAATATTGTTGGGCTTTCACTATATCCCTGTGGTAGTCGGTATGTATACCTTTTGCCCTGAAATGTGAATGCAAACCAATGCTGGCTGTCAGGGTGGATAGGTATTGAGAAAAATGCATTGCTAATATCTACCACGGTGAAATATTTTTGTTCGCGGCTTCAAATCATTTAACAAGGTATGTGGGTCTGGCACCGTAGGTGCCCTTGGTATTACCGCATCATTTACAGCCTGTAAATCTTGTACCATCCGCCATTCTCCGTTTGCTTTTTAACAGGAAATAGAGGAGTATTACATGGTGAATCCAAGGATTCTACCAGTATCCCTTTCTTAAGTAATGCCATTATGATAGGTTTGATTCCCTGTTCTGCATCCTTGCTCAAAGGATATTGTCTTTTCTTGGTCTAAAGGCCGATTTTGGTGTAATAACTACTGGCCCTGCTGTTGAATAAGTCCTACATCCGATTTCCCTGTTGACCAAAGAACATCTGGTATTTCACTCAAAGCTTTTCTTCTTCTTCTATCAAAATGCCAATCAGCTGTCTTCACTCTGTTGTAAGTGTACAGCTGGGCGATTATGCGTTAACCAATTTAGTTTCTGTTTCTGTACTCCTAAGTCCGATAACTCTAAGTCAGTTAGTTTCTCCCATTTCGTCACTTTGTCACCCAAGTCTACCCACCTAACATTCCTGTTTTTGGTTAGGCTAACATGCGGTAGTTTATTGGATTTGTACAATTCCAAGAATTCCTGAGGTAATGAACAACTCACTACACTATTGCCCTCAGTGTCCCAGAATAAAGTCCGTAGTATTAGTCTATTTTGGGATTCCTGAACAACTTTTGTTCATATTCTTTATCAGGCCCTGATGTGCTACAATAATATAGGGTACAATGTAACAAATGTTGTTGATGAACATCGAGGGGAAGCACCTTGCTGGTGGCTACATTCATCAGTTCCTTGGTCACTGCCCCTGGACGGTTGTAACCAGGTCCTGGCTGTACCAATAATAGGCCTCACCCTCGATCGTACTACAAAAGCATCAGTTTGTCTCTGTGCCTCCATACCATCCATGGTAGGGACTACTGCTATGCCAAAAGTTGCATAAGATCTCTTCCTAATAAGTTCATGGGGCATTTGGCAGAAAGTACTATTTTACTTCTCTGGGTTATACCGAGACAGGGTCAGTTATTGCTATATCATGGGAAAGTGGTTCCCTGTACAGCTGTCCGTTTGCTGCTTTCACTAATATATAATCGGGTGTCTCAGAATGTTCGGTAACTTTGAAGGGTGTATCAAAGTTCGTGATGCTCCTGAATCACACAAAATTTGACTTCTCTCCCTTCCACCAGAAGTGTAACTTCCGGTTTAGTGTCTGCTAAATAGAGCTCCAAGCTCAGTAGTGCCAAGTCCAAAACTTCACTTTCCCCAACTTCTACATCCGGTTGCATATCATTTGTTTCTTCTAAGGTATTTACATTATTCCCCTGCTCATTAGTCTCTCCTAATGACTGCCGAGCAGTATAACTGCCATCTAGTCAATCCTCATCATCCTTATCCTTTTTCCACAGGTGCCTTGCTCCTGCAATCCCTTGCTAAATGTCCCTTCTTACCGCAATTGAAGCACTCACCTCTTTTTTTCCTGTCCTCATAAAACTCTGAGTTTCTGTCAGAACGTTTGTTACCCTGAGCATTTAAACACCCTTTTGGCTGTTTGTACTACAAAAACTTCCGCACCGTCTTCAGCTGTGAAGACCTGCGTTTTCTTTTTTTTTTACTGTTAAAATGTTTTTCGGCATGCCTAGCATACTCTAACAAGGCTTGGAGCCTACTGTTCGGTGATCTATCATATGCTTCGTGAAGCTATTGATAGGGCAATACAACCTTTTAAAATGCATTCTTCAACTGCTGTTCATATGGGCTATCATTTTTTTGATTTTCAGGAATAGTCATACCACTATGATTATTGAAACATTCTAATAATCTACCATAGTATGCGTCTACTGTTTCATTATCTTGTTGTACGCATTGGTTAATACAAGTCCAATCTGCCCTAGGTTTCCATTTTTCAGTAATGCGGTCTGTAAGACCCTTCAATCTAGCATCTAGTTCTGCGTCACTATGTGGGAGTGGCCTGAGTTGCGTCACGGGCATTCCAGGCACCACAAATCATATGCCAGTCCGGACCCAAAATTTGTCTAACTACTCTTTCTACCTCTTCCCCATTCAGGTGATAACTCAATCTCATACCCTGTAAATCTTGTAAAAATTTCTCAAAGTTAATTTTTGGATGGGGAATTCCTCTGTAGCTTTCGGATGTCTTCCGGTGTCCACGGTCTATACACTAAGAGAGTTGAGGCCTGGCCCTCCTGTCCTGCCTGTGGGTTTGGTACTTCAATTAATGGACAGATTTCCTCACTCTCATCTAATGAATTTCCGCTCGGTTGAACATCTATAAATGTTTGACGGGTTCGGGATCTAGTTCCGATAGGTTCTCTTACAAATGGTTGTCTTAATACCCCTGTTGTCTCCGGATAACGTGGGGGGGTCCAGCCCGCCCTCCCGCTTCATATTCTAAGTAAGGCATCGGAGGAGGTGGTAGGGGAGGGACCGATGCTACTACTGTATTATTATCCTCTTTGTCTAAAAATAATGCTTTTGCATTTTTATTTTTCTGTTCCCTTCGGTTCACTTCCTCAATCCACCTATGTGCTTGAGGAACCCAACTGTTGTTGTTTTTGCCTGACCTTCTGCGTCAGATTTTAACTTTCAAAAGTTTTACTAATGATATTTTATCTAATTTACCATCAAAGTCATACTTATTAACCCATTTTGAAAAATGTCTCACATTATCTGCTCTTTGCAATTGCATATACTTTGCGTCTTCTGTTAGCGGGTCACGTGACCCTTTAGTGCATTCATTTCCCATGTCTCTTAAAAAAAAAGAACTGTTACGTAACCCTTTCTCTTGTACCACGTGGTATCTTATTCCCCGTATCCACAGTAGTGTCTAGAATAACTGTTTTACTTTGCTTTGTTTACTTCCTGATCTATGACTCAAGATACAATACTTCGACTACCTCTCTCCCTGCTATCACAAACCTTAGCAATAGCACAGTGTAACCTGGTCCCTGATCTAAAACAAAACAAAGAGAGGAATTCTGCTTACCCGAGCCTCCCGCTTACTGTTATGCTTCTTTTAGGATCCAGTTTTCCGCTTTAGGCCACAGATCAGACAAGTGGACAGCCTCTTTAGATCGACAATTCAGTCGGAGGTCTTTCCTTCTTCTGCAGGTTTCGGTGCCACCTATATGCTCTGACCTGCAGCTTACCAAGGGAATTCCGGCACGATTAGGACCAAAATGTTAAATAAATTTGTTAAAGTCAGACTGTAAAAATCATCTGGCATTTAAAACAATGACAGTCAATAACAAACAGTAATGCAGGAAACTCAAGTATCTAATTTACAAATACTCTAATGTACATTAGGAGGCAAAACCATACACAAACTTGTACAGAATTTTGTCTAGTTTTATTGGTGAAACACATGACATTTTATATGTTTTACTATCAGCTTTTGCCCACCTCACTGACGTGGTCAGTGACAGGGTCTTTACATCATAGTAACTTATGAAAAGTGCTGAGATGGTGTTTTTCAAAATCTTTTCCCATGAGAATATTACAGCCTTGCAAGCACCTGGTCAGTCACAATGTCCTTCCGAGGATGTAGCCAATTCAAGGCTCTTAGATTAGTTCGAATACAATGGGTGCATGTCTTCTTTAATGCTTCTCTTTGTCTCTTTCTTGTTCACCAGCTGGACATTATCTTTGATAGTGCACAAGGCTATTCTTCTGGTGGAAGCAGGAAAAGATACACATGCACACAGATTCATTATTTTCTAACTTTGCAAAATAATCTTTCACTGACAGACATGAGCCAGGCCGAGCTGATCTCTGCCAAGGCCAAGTTTCTAGTCACACTGCAGCTTATGCTTCAAGCAATAATATGCGAGTTTATTTCTACTATTATTCTAGTAAAACAGAATTAAATGCATTACATATTATTCTATTTTTCAACCTTTGCTCTCCATATAGATTTGAGCACATTTATTACTGTCTAAGGCACACATTTCTCTATATATCTGACCACACAACTTATATATGTCTGAATGTTTGAATACATATTTTCCTAAGCAGCATATATGTAAATATATATTTTTCTAGGCAGCATATATGTGAATATATATTTTCCTAGGCAGCATATATGTAAATATATATTTTTCTAACACTACCGAACTTTCAATTGCACTATACAATTATTTGTGCTAATAGAATTCTGTCTATCTTGAAACTCAATCATGGAGAGTATAACTCTTACCCTACCTGGATCAAGCTATGGTATCAACATGTTCAAGCCAACAAAATTAACCCTGTCACTCTCCCTTTTCTTTTCCCAGATGCTATCAATAATTCTAAGTTATCCACCAATCTAAAACATAAAATCAGAACTTTTCAAATTCTATTAAAACATATTAAACTTGATAGTGTTCTTCCTCTACTCTAACCTCTGCACTTAAATCCAATATTAAAATGAATAATCTGTTAATTAATCTTTCTAACTTTCCTCTCATTAAATAATATTGTGGTTTGGGATATTCTTAAACACAGAAATGAATCACTTGCCAATCTTCGCATAATCCTTAAGGTTAATAATAAGTACACAACTATTCTCCTTCAATTAAGAGAACTAGTCGCATCAAAATTCTCCCACCTCATAGTCAATAGTCAAGATATCACCAAGCTGGAGGTAGTCATCCAAACTCTTTTGAATTCAGAGAAAATGCTCTCTAAATCATACAATCTGCTGATCTCCATAATACACGACTCAGATTGCCTTTTCTCTGGTTATTGGGACAATCATAATTCACATCTTTCGGAGAAACAAAAGCTTTCTGCCATAAAAAATACCTTAGATCTATCCCCATTTAAAAAAACTTATTTACACACAATTAATGATCAACAACAACTCATACTATACTCCCTCTGTCTTAAACAAGTTTGACTCTAAGAACTCTCCCTCTTGTCCGTGTTGTTCCTTCCCAAGTGCCGATCTTCTACACGTTCTATGGTTTTGCAATTACTCACACAAGCTTTGGTCCTCACTGAAAGTCTGTCTCGAGAAAATGGGATACCATAAATCAACCCTCTCCTGGGAAATAGCGATTCTTCATATACCTACTGTAAATCTTTCTAAACTTGATATGCATGTACTTGTTATTCTATGCTCTCTTATGAAATTATATATCACCAAAAACTGGATAGATCGTACCAAACTCTGTTGGAATAACTTTAAGGAAATGGCTCTTGCATACATCTCAGCACAGAAATTTATTATGAAAGGTCTCAGGAAGGTTGCCCTCTTAAGAAAAGTTTGGAAAAGGGTTCTTAACCTTATCCTTAGTGAATAACAACCCTAACACCTTTATTTAGAACTGAGATTTATCTTACACTTCATGATAAACCTTTATTTATACTGTTATCTCTGAGAACCATGTCTCACTCATCTTAATTTATCTCTCTTTATGGTAGCACACTTGCTAATTAATTTGTACATACTGTATATACTTTAGTATGTTTTTCAGGTTTTGTTTGTTTTACATGTTTAATATGAGTTCAGTTTATTCGCTCATTCATGTATCTATGTTATAATATTGGTTTCTATTTTCTTTCTTGTTATTCTTATGAAATAAATAAAAAGTTATTTGAAAAAAAAAAAGATATACAAAAGGGGTCCGAATGAAGAGATGACAAGTCAGCAAGCAAAGGAGTGTAGTATTGCTCAAATTGAATATATTCTTAAGTACTGTTGAGTACCTTCACAAGGTATGTTTTTTCACAAAATCTCACCAAGACAACACTGATATATAGACTGTATTTAGATAGCATATATCATGGACAGAAGTAGGTCAAAAATTAAAAAAAGATAGCTGGGTACACAAGACCAGGGATAAAAAAGTGTCCAATCCTTGTAGGTGTACTGGTGTCAGGATTGGAAAAAAATGACAGGACAGAATCTTCAAAATACTGAAATATTCCTACAATGGGGCCAGGCCATGCTGAGGAGGAGGCTACCCCCCCTGTTGTAGAAGGAAGCAGCAGTCCACAAATGTCACAAAAACTGATAGACCAAAGAAGAGCCATAAAGACAATAGAGTGGACTATTAAGGCAAGAAAGAAATTATGTATTGTTACTATTATGCAAAAAGAGAAAACAAAATCATTGTGATGGAAAAACGGATACCACTGAGAGATGAAAAAATAATTTAATCTCACAATTAAGTGCTTTCGGCCTTACACAGAAGCCTTCAACAGAACAAAAAGCAAAAACACAAATCAAATAATATACACACAACAATTAAGTTGCATCAGTCATAAAACTTCACCAAATTGTTTTCAATTAATGAAAAAACTCTCTAAAAAGAACCCATAAAAACACTCGTAAAACTTTAATTTCCTACATACCGTAAAAAATCATTGCTAAATATAATAATATGAAATACAATACATCTATATCAATACAAAACTTAATTTTCATTTATCAAAATGTGCTTTCCTATCTAAAATTGCTTTATAATTTGCAGCACCATTTAAACCTGGTGTATTGGAAGCATTAAATACAACCTGACTGAAATCAAACATTGAAACAATACTGATTTCATTAACTTTGATTGTACTTTGACTTCAGAATGGGGTCCATTCCTATCATGGTAATAGAAACCCAAAAGATTTGGAGAAATTAAGCATGTGCTTTATCACAGCATATTCAGAAAAATCTTGGCCACAAGTTTTTTTTTCTAGCCTTGGAAAAGGTGCAGGATAGCACAAGAGGAGGAGATTTAGCTAATAAAACTGAATTATTGAAACACACTGGATAGCTTACCTACAACCAAACAGGAGCCCTGGACTTAATGGAATGATTCCTTTGAAACCAGTATTAAAAGGCAGAAAACTTAGGATATAGTTTTGGATTGGCTGAACTACACTATAAAAGGAAGTGTTTTTAATTTAACAGGATCCGATGAAGACATAGCCAAAAGCACCCACCCTGATTAGTCTGATTGATTTTATTGTTTTAGTTTCATCTACACTGTGTATTTTATGTTTGAATACATTGTTTTCATTGTGGTACAGTCTTAAATGTCAGAACAAATCTCTCTCTCCATGGTGGTACTGCAGCTTATTTTACGTAATTTTGTTGTTTTTTGCTTTTGTACAGACTCATGTTTCAAATGTCTGCTAGTAAAAATGAAAGTATATGAAGAACATGCTAAAGCATTAGAACATAGCTAAGTTTATAAAGAAGTTTGCAAATGAATAAAATGAGAAAGATAAAATATGTTCAGTGTGATATATATGTGGAAATCCATTTGATAAGGTGTGCAATATATCAGAAATTCAAATGTGAGATGCAGAACACAACTGAAGCATGTAGTGAACTTTATCACAAATGTAGTAATGTGCAGAATATTACAGTCAACTGTGGAATGACTGCAGATTCACTCATAAACTGTCAGAATCTGATTTTTGTAATTAACCAGCATTAGGGTTCTAAATGTGCACCTTATAACAAACTAGCAGTAGGGCTGACAACAATGCCAAAAGGGTGAACCTTAAGAAGTTAGGAGAAATAGTAGGTCAATGACTGACAGACATATGAGGTAAACCTAAACAGTTAACATCAGCAATATACATCAAATCTGTGGAATTTGCAAGCACACAGTTACATTTTACATATGAAAATGTGTCAAACTATTTTGCAAATAAAAAATCTGTACACCTGTCCTATGTTCCACTTGATGATACATAATTCATGAGATGGAATATCAGAATGTAGATGGACAATTAGTAGAGGTTTCCATTAGTTTACTGTCTCCTAAAGTGATTGTATCTACCTATGGGAATGAGGACAAATGTAAACACCTGACTTAAGTACCACTTGCACTGTACAGAATTAATGAGGTTAATTAACATAGAAAGTTCCTAAATCACATCCACACAGGTCTGTGTAAATCTCAGATTTCACCACATTAGCCAATAGTTCAGAGTAAATGTTCAGATTTCAGGTGCCCAGTATCAGCTAATTTCTATGCATTCCTACTTTATGTCAGTGAAACTTGATAAGATGATGTCAGCCTCAGTGGGCCAAATTTAAAATGTGGCAATGAAACACTTCCAGATCATCCTTTGCTACCTGAAAACTGAATGATACCTTAGTGAGTAATTCTCTGAAAGTATTTTCTGATCTTATCTACTGTTATCATGAAGAAAGATGCTGATGGACAGGAGGAGTGCACCCACCAGGACCAATGAAGAGACACTGCAGCTGATGACTATCTACACTGGACATGAGACAAGCATGTAAGCAAGAAATAGGAAGTTCACACTGATGGACATATGGAACAGGATCACCATGGAGCTTCATAAATGAACTGGAATCTTCAAGATAGGCATAATGGTCCATTGCTGTTATGATGACCTTCTCTGGAAGCAACTTCAGGATGGGATTGACCAGGTCTGCAGAGAAACCTCCAGATCTATACAGTAAGTGAGCACTTTTGGCTGACATTAAAGAGTGAAACAATACTAATTTCATGAACTTTAATCACACTTTGACTTAGGAATGGGGCCCATTCCCGCCATGCTTTGAGAAACCCAAGGGATTTGGAGAAATTAAAAAAAAAAATAAGTGATATATTCCACACTTTAACAAATTCTCCCTATAGTTTTCATCAAGATAAAAATGAATTCTTATATATTGTAAATGTAGTACCATTGTAGCATGTTTCCAGTCATAATATATGAGATGGAATATGAAATGAAGATGGGCATTTAGTTGCTCAACATGTGGTTCTTGGCAATATTTATAATTATATTATTGCTGTCTTACTGAAAGAAAGGTTGATTAAGAAAATGTGTTTGTTTTTCCTTAATTAATTAGAAAGTAAACAGGTATCCACATTATACTTGGGATAGTTGTATTTTTGGCCATATTCTAACGTACTGTACTATTAGGCAATGGATGATTCAGCATTCTGCAGGTATTAGCAATTAAGTGAGTCCATATTATCTTATGTAGTATGTGGATTGCATTCAAAAGGCATCAGTACGTGTACATGAAATCTGTTGTTAATAAACCTCTGACTCCCTGTGAAGCTATTACAAATATTAGATGGTACAAAAATATTTCCAATAAATAAGTTCATAGGTACTTAGTATAATATTGATCTATGAGGCTCTTTAGAAGCCTAGCCATACATTCTCATGACATTTTTAGCCATTATATTTGAAGTATGAATAACCTAGAGATGAGCAGAACATTAGCATGTTGCCCCTATCAATGAGGAACAAAGGTGCTTAACCAATGGGTGAATTTACAGTTACCCACCCATTCACCCCGATTACATTTGAATAGTATAAGATACGTAGTTTGCTTTATATGGAGATGAAGACGATTCCAAAGAAATGGTATTATCTATGGTATACATTTTTACTTCCACTGTGTTCTAGTTAAGTTGTAAAACAGATTTAAATCTGTTGAGCAGGTATGTATTATTTAAGAGTGATATTATTGGATAGTGATATTTCTATTGTTCATTATACATAGCTGTGTCTGTCTCCCTATCAGAAATGATACTTGCATACATATGTCCATGCCTATTGATATATGTATACAAGTACATATACATTTTTACAAATGTCATTACTAAGCTTAGAACATTTCCATTAGTTTTCACATGCCCTGTTATACCACCATTCCCCTGTAAATTCTCTGTTTGCTCTCTACCTAAACACATAGTGCCCAGTGACTATCCCCTGTGCCTCTTTGCCTTTGAGTTCTGATCCTGCCTTCACTGATTGTTTTTCATGGACTAAGTCTTCTTCCTTCTCCTTGGCTCTTCTTGTTCCGTTCACCCTGTGGGCTAACTTCACTCCCCTACCCTGCTCCCAAACTCCACCAGCCCCCACTACATCTAAACTTATACCCTTACAGCCACACCCACTCCACCTAATCCAATAAACTCAAACCAGCACCCACCGCTTACTTCCTAGCCCCACTCCCTGGTCAGCTCATCACATCTAGCCAAACTTAATAACACCAATCCAGAATCCATTCAGATCAACACTCTCCCCCACTCAAACCCTAAATTACCATCATGCTCACAAAATCAGCATTGTTTGTAGCCCAAATACTACTACTACTTGCTAGTTTATCCCATCTAACCAGACCTCTTATTACTAATCACCCCCCTTTTTCATATAAGAAGTTCAGTCCCTATAAAACACATGTGCTCTTCTGCCTTCATTAGCCCCTATCTATTCTTCTTCAGCTACTCGCTACTCTTTCCTTATAAACTTATTCCTACCTACAAATACACCACTCCAACCCTAATTAGTACTAGTCATACAAAACATGTAACCCACAAACTAAACACCAAACAGTCTAAATACCTCTACTTCCATATTCAACAACTTATTACCACCCTTCTCTCTGGCAATATACATCCTAACCCTGGTTCCTCTCCCACTTGCAGTCCTAACCCCCCTAACCCCCTCTTCATCAGGAAAAACTCTCTCCTTCTCAGCACTGAATCCTCAAAGTATATGTAACAAAATCCCCAACCTTCATGCCTGGCTTCTCCATAAACAACCTGACATACTGTCCATCTCTGACACATGGTTAAAACCCTCCATTAAAGATTCTGAAATAATACCCCCAACTACAGCATCATTAGAAAAGACAGAATGCATAAAAAAGATGGTGGAGTTGCTCTCCTTTATTATTCCTCCCTTTCAGTTACTCCATACACTAAGCCCATCCCCCAATTCACCAATGCTGAAATAATTTTGGCCCTACTTCAGTTAAACAGGCATAAATTCACATGCATAGCCTCCCTCTATATCCCTCCTGGTGACAATACCTCTATCCTTGAGGATATTCTCTCTTGGTTCTCCACTAACATAACCAATGAGACTATAATCTTAGGCGACGTGAATATTAATTGGACCTCTATTCAATCCCTCACTAACTCCATAAACATAAACCTCTACAACTTTCATCAGCTTATCAACTCCACAACCAGATTACCAAAGGACTACTCCTCTGGAAGTACCCTTGACTTGATTCTGGTATCCCACCCACATCTTACCTCCAATAGTGGTACCCTCCCTGACTCCCTTAGTGATCACTTTCCCATTTTCGATCATCGTCACTCTTTCTCGCTACAGTTGTCTCATACTACCATCTCTATACACTCCTTAAAGCACTTCAACCCCAACACCTTCTCTGACTTACTGAAACAATTCAGTTGGAGCCCTCTAAAAACTCTTCCCCTAGAAGATGCTGTCACCTACTTTAATGCAACATTTTTAAACTTTTTAAACACCTTAGTCCATTTGAAAACAAAAAGAATTAAAAATAACTCTGTCCCCTGGCTATGCAAAGATACCTTAGCTGTCATGCACCTCTGTGATAAAGCCTTGAAATGTCACCATAAAAAAAAACCTTAGCCGCCCTAAATGAATACAAATTACTCCGTAACAGAGTTAAAAAGTTCATCACTTCAGATCGTAAATCCTATTTTACCACACTCCAAAATAACCATAGAACTAACCCTAAAAAAATTCTGGGATAGTATCACCAGCCCCTTTTACCAGGTAGAAAGGAAAACCTTTGTCCCGATCATAATGCTTCAGATATCGATTTAGCCTCCCAATTTAACAGCTTCTTCATTGACTCCATAACCAAACTAACATCATCCTTCACAAATAACCAGATTTACTCAGCTACATCTTCCACTATCTCCTCCTCCTCGAATACGTCCACCTCTCAACTTTCTCTCTTCTCTCTGAAACCATCCCAGTACTAACTATAAAAAAACTCCTTCACAACTTAAAACCATGCTCCAGTGTCCCTGACAATATTCCTTCCTTCTTTCTAAAGACAGCAGCTGAAGCCATTGCCTTCCTCATATGCATTCTTATAAACCGATCAATCCAAGAAGGCCATGTACCCTAGCTCTGGAAAAAAGCCTTCATTATTTGCCTCCACAAAGGGAGAAACAACAATAGCATCCCCACTTTCAGGCCTATTGCCGTCTCATCTCCCATCTCTAAACTACTTGAAAAGTGTATCCATCTACAGCTCTTACCCTACCTCATTGACAACCACCTACTAATCCCCACACAACATGGCTTCAGGCCTGGTCACAGCACTACTAACGCACTCCTCTCCTTCCTTGAAATTGTGAACAAAGTCTGTGACTCTGGCTGTATTGTATCAACCCTTCTTCTAGACTTTCCTAAAGCCTTTGATACCGTCTCTCACAACCTTCTCCTTACCAAACTTTCTAATCTAAATCTATCACCCATTTCTGTCAACTGGTTTACCAGTTACCTCTCTAACAGATAACAAGCAGTCAAATGGAAGAAAGCCATTTCTCCATTCCTCAACACTCCCACTGGCGTACCCCAGGGATCCATATTAGGTCCCCTATTGTTCAATATTTTCATAAATGACTTCCACCACATCAGCCCAAATGCAAAAATCATTCAATACGCAGATGATTCAATAATTATCTATTCTGCTAACTCCACTCCCACCATAATAAAATTAACCCAAGATGTCTTCTCTTCCACTGAACAATGGATGTTAGACAACCACCTGGCACTCAATGCAACAAAAACCAAACTCATGATATTCACCCCTTCTAAAACCACAATTATCGACATAAATTCATTCTCCATCACCAGTCAGAATAATACATCTCTCGAAATAGTATCCAGTGCAAAACTGTTAGGAGTCCTCATTGATGATCAGCTTAAATTTGATACCTACATACAAACAAATATTAAAAAAACACACCAGAAACATGGCATGTTCTATCGCTACAATCACTGCCTCACTCCCTCTACCAGGTTCCTTCTCTCTATCACATATCTCAACCCTTCTCTCCTTTATGGTGCCCCACTCTTAACCAACCTACAATCTTCTATCAAAACAAAACTCTCTTCCTGCTACAACAAAATGGCCAAATTCACCACTGGCTACAGATCCTCCTCCCACCTCTGTATTTCCCTTCACAAACTAAATTGGCTGGAGCTGCCAAACTATCTTATCTACACTCAATCCATTCCCACAAACTCATTTTCAGACCCTCTCACTGCCCCTCCTTTGCCTCAATCTTTACAATGCGCCAACCCAATAGACTCTTAAGAACCAATACCCAGAATCTGCTTGAACTCCACAAACCTGCCCGGCCAGCAGGCAAACTTCTACTCTCCTTTTCCTTAGCACGCCTCTGGAACTCCCTCCCACCTCACATCCGTATCACTAGCAGTCTCTTCACCTTTAAAACTCTGCTTCACTCACACCTAACACCTCTCTGGGAATGTTCATGTTCCCATCCTGCATAAACACCCCTAGTAGCTACCTTACTCCCTACCCCCTCTCCCTTCTCCTTTTATCCTAACTCAACTATCTACACTGCCACTTTCCTCTTTCTCTCTTTCTTCTCTTAACTCATCTCTCTCTTACCTCTTTTAACCTATATCACCCCCCCCCCACACTGTTCATATTTCCCCTGTGGTAAGTTATATATTTGTAATTATACCATGACCCCCCCATTAATATTCCAAAACGTGCACGCTGATTGGCCAGTGTGCACATTGTAAATTGACTTATACTAATGGAAAAAGGTCCGGTCGCCCAGACTTTTTCCATTAGTATAAGTCTTTTTCTAAAACACTGTCTCGCTATGTTAAAAGAGTTTAACGTAGCGACACAGGTTTAAAAAAAGCAACAGAGATCTCCGTTGCTTTTTTTAAAGCTGTCTCGCTATGTTAAACTCCTTTAACATAGCGACACAGTGTGTAAAAAGCAACGGAGATCTTGCTTTCTCCGTTGCTTTTTTTTAAACCTGTCTCGCTATGTTAAATGGGTTTAACATGGCGAAACAGCTTTAAAATAAGCAACGGAGATCTCCGTTGCTTATTTTAAAGCTGTCTCGCTATGTTAAACCCATTTAACATAGCAAAACAGTAAAAAAGCAACAGAGATCTTGCTTTCTCCGTTGCTTTTGGTCACAGCTCTGATGTACTGCGTAGGCATGCGCAGTACATCAGAACTGCTGCGGATACCAGACAGCTGCGGAAGGGCAGCAAAGAGGCATTATACAATGCCATTATTTATGAAAAGTAATTGTTTCTTTTCTTAAATAATGTCATAGTATAATAGCAATGACCCACTTCTGGGTGTGGGTAATGCGGGATTTACCCACTGTTGTCTTTGTTTGGTCCGGCCAGCCTCGGGACCAAACCACACCAACCGTGGGTAAATCCCGCATTACCCACACCCAGGCGTGGGTTATTGCTATAATATCCAACTATAGTTGTAATTGACTTGTAAATATCTACTTATTGTTGTAATAGACTCAACATCTGTCTTAGCAATGATAGGAACTATATATTTGTAAACATTTACTAATAGTCATATAATTTTTGCTTTTCATTTTCTAAATTGTATCATCAAATACTTTGTCTTCCATGTACTTTTCTTGTATTATAACAACCTGGTTTTTATTTTATTTTATATTTTATATATTGTATCTATGATTCTCTCCCCAGGACTCCATTGAAAATGAGCTCTTTCATGGACCATCCTGCAAACAAACTTCAAATAAAATAAATAACTAATAAATATAACATATGTGTGATGTATGGCTCATACGCAAAACTGAAGATGTGTATTGGCTGTGAAACAGCTACAATATTCTGCCACATGGTATTACCATAGGTACATATTCAGTGGTCACGCCTAGCACAGTATGTGTGACACAACAGGTAGCTTTCAGAACTTAAATGTAGGGTTATGATGTGTCAAGATGTTCATATCTAAAATCTCTAGATAGATGTCACATATCCCTGTGTGCTGAAGAGCCAACATGATTCAGTATGGACTCGCAATATGTAAATTATTGCATATTTTTAGAGATGCCTATCATTAATTATAGGACAGAGAAATCTTACAGCCTAATATGTATTTGTGATGATATATAATGCCAGTCCTGGATTCATATGCCTAGTACTGCATTATGATTTAGTATAACAAGATAGGAACATTTTCTCAGTAGTTAATATACCGCATTGATTTTTGACTGTATTGCTACATTAGATATAATATTGTAGAACTCACATTTCTGTAGTATGTATTAACCTTTTATTCCTGTTTTGTGTCTCCTAACAGGTGCTGAGCAAATCTGCAGAAATCATGCTATGTGCAATGAATGGATGCATTGTCTCAAGGAGCAAATTAGAAGAGTGGTATGTGTTGTATGTGTGTGTTCTATTGACATCAGTGGCACATACATCAAGTAGAGATTTCAGTTTTGTCAGAGCAGCCACAGTATCTTGAGCAGATAACCATATGCAAATAGACATGTCTGCTTTTCCATCATGATAAGCTACTTCTTTTAAAGATCGTCCTATCTATGTTATTGTGAAAATCATAGCAAATGTGAAGAAATGTTGCATGCATCCTTCACTGCAGGTCAGAATGTGATAAATGTGTTTATATTGTTGACTCTATGTATAAGTACAGTTTAGTAAGACAATCTAAATGATTGTTAGTTGTTAAGTACTGTTCCATAGAAAAGTTATGTGCTTGCATTATACGCTTGTTGTCATGTACATGAGTGCTAGATAGGCTGATAGTTTTGCCACTTGTTTTTAGACACTTGTTGTCAGCTGGACAGCTTATATGTATGACAGTGGCACACTGGTGTACTGTAGAAAGGTTATCTCTAGTCTGTTCTTGTGTTGAACAATGTACTACCATCCACTTATTTGCAAGATGATGAAAGAAGCCTACTGCTATAGTACAGCTTGTGTTTCTTCATAACAAGTGATTGCTCTGTGTTAGTTGACAGTGCTATTTTTTAATTTATATTTTGCGTGGCTGTTGCCTTCCTGTAAGGTATTATATTTGGGGATGGAGGAGTTCCATGCAGTGACATATATGTAGTATTTGACAAACTTTGTGAGTACTCTTTTCAGACAGAAATTTTCATTGGAAATGTGTATTTGTTTTGATACTGAGATGTAAGACACATAAGCTGTGTACAGTTCTGTGCCTGGTCACATATATATATTTTTCATGTTATGTAGATATTGTTGTGCCATTATTGTGCTTATTGTGTGTGTTACCAACTTGAAAATGACACAACACTGCACTTTTCTGCAGTGGGAGAACATTGTATGGCAGTGTGAATGTGTGCCCACAATGCAGTAATATGTGCATTTGCATAGCAACTGACATTTAACCATGCAGATAGCATATGTTGAAAAGTATTACTTACAATACAGTAACTTAAATGGTGACACTTCAGACTGACATGAACAACTGAAACATTTTCTTGACACCACAGTGTATGGAATGCATTTAATATTTCAAGTGGATGTCTGCTATTTGTTGGAGTATAGACAATTTATGTGTATAAGACAAAGGTTGCTGTAGCCCATGACTTATGTTACAGCAAAAAGTATCTTACTTGACTGAATGTGGAGATGAGTTAGCGGATGCATTTATTAGCTGCACTATCATTTAATGGCTGTATGTGTAGCTGCCACTTTTGTATTTTACAGTTGCTTAGAGAAGCTTAGAGAATGGGCAACATGTACATTAGAACCCTGTTTGAAAAACAAACATTTTCCAACAGGGTGTTTATGTACAGGTAATGCCTGCTGAAAAATGAGTTTGCCACTTCACTGCAGCATATTAAGGTTGGCAGTAAGGAATATAATGGCCATCATTATTTCATGCTCTCTATGTAGTGCTTTTGTTGTTTATAGAGTGTAAAATTGAAAGAAAAGAAAAAAATAGAAAAGTGTGTGTGTGTGTGTGTGTGTGTGTGTGTGTGTGTGTGTGTGTGTGTGTGTGTGTGTGACTGCATGCATGCAGGAGAATGATTCTGAGATTGATCAAGCCATTATGTTACACTCCTTAAGCAGTGTTTTTGCTGACCAGTGAGTGTAAAATAAAAGAAAAATAAAAAAAGAGTGAAAAATGTGCCTCCATATGTTTCTGTCTGTGTGTTTGAGGCATGCTTGCATGCATGAAAGTGGAAGTGAGTATGCATGAAGAGTGACAGTGATTGAGCAGTGGCAGTAGCAGCAACATTTAAGAGGTTTACATAGCTCTCCACCTCTTAGCTTAAAAAAATCTTGATAAAGCCTAAAATAAAGGGGGAGCAAAGGCTCAAAAATAGGTAATGACATTCCTCTTATTACAAAGTTGCTTGAAGAACAGGATTTATCATGCATTTTCTGAAGTCCAAGTGTGTTTCTGTGTGTGACAGAGAGCAAGAGAGTAAGATTGATTGACTACTGTCTGCAGCAGTTAAACCTATCAACCGCTTAGCTCAAGGAATCTGGATAAAGCCTAAAATAAAGAGTGAATAAAGGCTCACAAATAGGGACAGAGTTTGAATTTTGCTCATAAAATTTACAAAATTGCAGAATTTGTGTTAGCATTAATTTTCTGAAGGAAGTAAATACCTCTCAACCTCTTACAGCAAAAAATCTGGACAAAGCCTAAAATGGTGGGGGGACAACAGATTGCTTTTACAAACTTAGAAAGTTGATAGAATAATAGGTTTTGCATTAGCATGCATTTTCTGAAGGACATGGAGTCTTAAACTCAAATGTTTGTCATTATTTAATGACTTCAATTTTCAGCTATTTGCCAGAAAAGTAAAGATTTTAGGAGGAACGCACCAAAAATATGAAGCAAAAATCTGGACACTCTGGGAAAATCTGTACAGTTGAGAGGTATATCTGAAACTCAAATGTAAATCATTATTTAGTGACTTCAGTTTCCAATGACTGGCAACAAATCATACATTTTAGGAGTAAGGGACCAAAAAATGAAGTAAATATCTGGATATTTTGGAAAATGTTATCTTTTGAATGTGAAATACTTCATAGGTTCATAAGAGGTTACAAGGCTGTTGGCCCTTAGGCCTTTATAACGCTAGCCGTGTTAACCCTTGTTCCCTTATTGATCAAGTCATATAGTCTATGTTTCCAGGGAGAGTTTATGATCAGACCCAACTGCCCTTATCCAAGAGGAATATAGCTGACAACCCCAGGGTAAATTTACTGTCTTCTACACAGTTGTGTAAGTTACACTTAAATAGGGTCATTGAGGAGATCTTTATCTATGTGTGTGCGTGTGCGTGTATGTATGTGTGTGTATATATATATGATACATATCTTCTTCAGAGATGGGCAGCAAAGAAATTCTTGTAATTGGAGATTCATTTATTAGAGGAACTGATACTTATATTTGCAGAGATGATAATGAACATTGAGTAGTGTTATGCTCGCCAGGAGCAAAAATAGAAGATGTGAAACAAACCTTGGAATGCCTTAATGTAAGGAAGTATGGATCTGTTTTTATTCATGTTGGTACAGATGTCACCAACAAAGATTATCTGACTGTTAGTCGGGAACTGACAGCCCTAGATAGTATAGCTTCTACTGGTGTTAGGACATATTTTCACAAATCACCTATAGAAAGGATATTCAGGTCACTGTGAATGAAAATATTTTTTGGATAAACACCTACATGGAAAAAATGTCCTGTTTTAAAAAATGGAAATGTATAGAGCATCCGAGCCTTCTTTTGGGCACACATGGTCAGACAGGATGGTGTGCATTTGTCTAGATCAGGGAAGAGAATTTTTGCAGCAGATATTTTGCAATATTTGACAAACACTAGCCAGGATTTTTGCCAGGTGAAAAATGTAACAGTTCACGGATAGCAACATTTGATGCATCTCTGATGGTTGTTAATGCTAGGAGCATTAATAATAAAGTGTTTTTATTAGAAAATTTGCTATGGTCACACAAGTTTGATGTTGTTATAGTTTGTGAAACATGGTTAAAGAACGATGACTGGAAACCAGTTCTGTCAGGGTATAAATGTTTTTACTGTAACAGACATTCTAACAAAAAATCAGGTGGAGGTGTTATGATAGGGATTAAAGATAGCTATGAGTCTTGTGATTACTACATGTTCAATGATAACACCAATACTATATACTGTGTAACTGTGACATATAACAATTGTTGGAATGTACAGACCACCAAAGTCAAGTGCAGATGACCTAGAGGAATACATACATTTCTTACATGAAACACAGGATGGAAGAATAATATTAGCTGGGGACTTACATTTACCAGAAACAGCCTGGAATAATATTGATTCAACAATGTTAGTAAAGAAATTATTCGCAGAGTATATTCAGGAACGACAAATGCTTCAGCTTGTAAAAAAACCTACCAGGGGATGGAATATGCTAGATATTGTTTGTGTTCCCAAAGAAATTACTGTAACTTCAAGTCAAGTTTTACCATCATTGATGTGCAGTGATCATGGGGTCATAAAGGGTAATTTGTTGCTAGATAATTCTGCCAAACTGAAATGTAAGCCAATGCACAGACGATTAATTACAGATTATAGAGAAGCAAAACAGTTACTATATAAAACTAACTGGAGTGAGGTGTTCAGTGGAAAAACTGCAGATGGAATGTGGAAAGTTTTGAAGGAGTAATTGTTTGAGTGCAAAAAGTCAAAAAAATATATAATATTAGGATCTAGGCACGCAGCATCAGGGGGGTATATTTCCATAAGAACAAGATACCTGATTAAGGGGAGGGACAAAAAATATAAGAAATGGAAGAGAGGTTGAACTACAACTTTGAAAACTGAAATAAATGAGCTGGACAAACAGATTAAGCATAGTGTTAGACAAGATCAAGAAAAATTTGAAACAAATTTATATAAAGATATTGAACATAATAAGAAACATTTTTGTAGATACATAAGATGTGGAAGGAGTAAAGATACACAAATTGATAAACTATGTGCAGATTCTAAAATTTATTCTCAGACACAACAGTTTGGCTCCACAAAGGGGTGGTAAGTTGTCCTAGTGACATCCAGGAAACCCCAGATACTGGAATCAAATTAGATTATATTAAAAAAGAACTGTGCTAACTGGATCCAAACAAAGCACCGAGAGGAGATGGAATAAGTAACAATGACCTGAGAACTCTTAAGCAAGAACTTACACTGCCATTACATCTGTTATTTACATCTGTTATTCACTAGCTCATATAAATATGGGAGATTCCTCAAGATTGGAGACATGCACTTGTTAAACCTGTCTTTAAGGGAAAGGGGAGTAGGACAAAGCCAGAATCATATAGACCCTAAAGTCTACTTTCATGTTGTGGAAAAATAATGAAGAAGGTAATACTGGATAAGTCATTGTCAGAACTGGATAGATTGGGACTTGAAACCATATATCACCATGCGTATCATGAAAATAGATCTATTACCACCCAGAACATGATGTGCTATAACAATATAATAATAGCTATGAAAGAAAAAATTGTGCTGTGATTGATTTATATAGGTATAACCTCAGTATTTCACAGGGTCATGCACAAAACACTGATCAATAAATTAGTACAACTAGGTATTGATGTACTGTTGATAAGATGGATAACTGCATGGCTTACAAATAGGACATGGCAAGTATCACGCACCAACTGGACAGGTGAAATCCTTGGTTACAGTCAAGGTGTCCTACAGGGCTCTGTACTAGGACCTTACTTGTTTAGATTGTATCTTTCAGACCTTACTTTTGCATCTGGGGTATTCTACAGTCTATATGCTGATGACCTGAAATTGGGTAAACTGATTACAAGTGTTACAGATAAGGCATGTCTGCAAAATAATTTGACTAAATTGACCATTTGGGCACAGGAGAATAATATGTTGATAAATACATCAAAAACAAAGCATGTGAGAATTGGGAGACATAAACTGAAAGGTGAATATTTAATACAGCACACAGTGATTGAAACTGTAGACTCATTTAAGGACCTGGGTATATGGGTAGATTCAGCTATGAGTTTTTCTAATCATATCAACCAATTGGCTAATGATAGTTATAGAACTGTAGGTTGTATAAAAAGATTTATAAAGTCTAGAAAATCAAACATAATGAAGTCATTGCTTGTTAGTTACATTAGACCCAAACTTGAGTATGGAATAACAATATGGAAACCCTATAGGAAAACAAGCATGAATAAACTGGAAAGAGTACAGTGGAAATACACTAAGGGCACCCACGGATGTGAAAATCTAAGTTATTATGAAAGACTAAAATATCTGAACTTGTACAGTGTCTCTTACAGATATTTAAGAGGAGATCTTATTCAGGTATATAGGGCATTTAGGGACAACTACCTCTGAGAATGTTGGGCTTATCAAAAAGTACTAGAGAATCATCAGATAACCTATGTAGAAGATTCTACAGGAATGAGAAGTGTACTAATTGGTTCTCTGACAGAGTAGCTGATGATTGGAACAGACTACCAAATTACATTAAAGCAAGTACTAATTTAGATATTTTTAAGAAGAGCCTGGACATTTATTATGGGAACAAGTGTTTTGGCATATTGGCAAGCTAGAAGGGCTTTAATGCCTGTGCTTGAAACATTTGTATGTATGTATGTAAGACAAACAGGACTTTAAATTGTGTTTTTTATGAACAAGGGTTATGGGGGGAAAAGTAGTAGTTTGTTTATCTTGTGGGGGTTGAGCATGAGTTGTGAGTTAAAAAAGTCATGTTTCAGGGGCTATTAAAGATTTCTCAGTATTTTTTTTTGGATTGGCTCCATGTTGTCAGATGTGCAAATGAGTGTGGAGTCATCTGCATACTGTATTATGGAGGCCTGTTGTGTGGATGTGTGGAGAGTGTTGGTAAGAATATTAAAAAAGAGGGGACCAAGGATAGAGCCTTGTGGTACATTGATGATGACTGGGAGGTATGGAGAGAGGGTGCCATTTTACTGTCTGATACCTATTGAATAGGTAGCTATTGAACAACAGAATGGTGGGCTGAGAAAGACCTAATGAGGGCATTTGAAGTATGCTTCCTGTGACAAAGTGAGCTGAATGCCTTTGACAAGTCTAGAAATAAGGAGGAGACTAGCTTGCCATATATCTCTAGCTTTATTCACAATATCTGTATATGTTACAAGTGCAGTGTTTGTACCATGGGAAGGGTGGCAGACATGATGTGTAGGGGCTAAGAGTTCTTTCTGCAGGAGGCAGTTTACCAATTGTTTTGAATACATTTTCAAGTATTTTGGAGAGGGGGATAAGAGTCCTATAGATTTAAGTTAGCAACAGCTATTGAATTTCCTCCTTTGTGCAAATGGCTAATATATGTGTTTTTTTGTCCAGAAAGAAGGGGTGTTGGATTCCTAGATTGACTTATTTATAATTATTGAGAGATGATAAGTAAAGCGATTGGCTGCTATTTGAGGTACTCACTTGGAAGGTCATCAGCTGAAGTAAAGCATGGTTTGAGTTTAAGAATAGCTTTATATAGGATGTAGGCACAGGTTTGAAAGTGAGCATAGTTGTGGTAATATGTGGCTGTTGGGCAAGGTTAAGATTAGATGTAGGGAAAGTCTTGGTTAGAGATGCTATACCATTTACGAAATAAGAGTTGGAATTGTATTGTGATTTTGACTGGTGAAATGCTCAGGGGTTGAATATTTGGCTGGAATACAAGATTTCTTTAATGGCTGTCCAGAATATTTTAGGGTTGTATTTACTATTATTCAGAAAGTTATTATAATATAATTTTTTGTCTTCATTAATTTGCTTTTTAGTAGAATTGTGAAGCATTCTGAAGTTTTCAAGATATTGTGGTATTTTATATTTTAGCCATTCATACCATACCCTTTCTCGATCCTGCATTAGCATTCTACTCTTTCTGGATAGTCAAATGCCATTATTAGTTTTTAGTCTCTTCCTTTTAGGAGGTGTAAAGCTATTTAGGATATTCAGGACAGTTTTATAGACTTAACTAACAGCACCATCTAATGAGAAGATTTTTACGAAGTTCTCTTTAACAGATAATATGGTAGTAATGAACATTTCTGGGTAAAAAGTGGAAAGGTTGTGTGTTGTTTTTTAAACATGATGTTTAAGTGGATGTGTGAGATGTCTGGTTGTACAGATTGGGACAGGAACACTGAGAGTTTGACATTGTTCCTGTGGTGGTATATTTGCTAGTGTCTGATACTAGGATCCAGTCTAATGGAGAATTTGATGTCTTGCTATAATGTGTGGGGCTATTACTAGGTTGTATGAAACCATATACATTCATGCTAGATGTAGGGGAGGCATAGAGTTTACATCCAACAAAATGACATTCGCATTACTTGGTAGTATTTTTTTTGTGTGGAATTGTTATGGATATCCAATGTAGGATATCTTCCAGTACTGTGCAGCAGTATTTTTACCAGGAGAGATGTAAAGGACATTATACAATGACTCCCTATTACTATTCAAAAACTTGCACACTGATTGGCCCAGCCCAACCTGCGTGCCCATTGTAAATCCCACAATATACCAACGGAAAAAGGTCCGGTCACCCGGACTTTTTTCTGCTGGTATAAAGTGCCCCAAAACCTTTTTTTTTTTTTTTTTTTTTATTTAAAAAACAAGAGAGAGAAAACGGAGCAGTGGAGACTTTCTTTTCTCCGTTGCTTCTGTTTCAAAGCATTGATGTACTGGGTATGCGTGGGAACCCAAGTCCTATATGCATGCACAGTACATCAAAATGAAGACACAGTATACCACAACCATCAGAAGAACAGTAATCCATCATTATACAAAGACATTATTTAAGAAAAGTAAGTATTTTTTTTTCTTAAATAATGTCATTGTATAACAGCAATAACAGACTCCATGGTTGTGGTATATTGAAGATTTACCCATGGTTGTCTTTGTTTAATCCCTCAGGCTTCGCCCTTGTGATTAAACCACGCCAACCATGGGTAAATCTTCAATATACCACACCACGTCATTGGTTATTGCTTTAGTAACACATATTTGTTTATAATTGTTTATTTTCGGGAATATAATAAGAATCTGTGCTGAATTGAATGTTGAATGTTGGTTTATTGTAAGGGGAAATGTGGTAGTTGTTGTGAAATATTTAAGCAATACAACATTTCATAGGTTCATAGGTTCATAGGTTCATACTAGGCTATCTGCCCGAGGGCATTTACAAGCCTAGCCCATAGTTTTGTGGCTTACGCCACCCCTTTAGTATGGGGAACTTTACCCATTATTTTGCTGTGCCTCTGTCGAGCAGTGACACTGAGGTAATCCCTGGGGTATATCTGCGATCTCCCATCCATTGGTCAAGATTTCTCTTGAACAAGGCCAGCGAGGTGCTCTGCCTCACATATACCGGGATTTTATTCCACAGCATAGGAGTCTTTGGGTGATGAATCTATCCCTCCAGCACGTCCTATTAATAGCTGTGTCGAGGTTTAAGTCTCCGCCCTTGTGGCTCTGACGGATCTAGATTTTTGAGGTGCAGCATATTCATTAAATCTGGGTTTGACATGGCCTTGTATGTTAGGCAAAGGTCACCTCTGAGCAAGCGTGGCGACTGAATAGAGCTGGAGTTCTTTCAGTCGGGCAGCATAGGACAGATGTTTGAGACCCTTTATCCTTTTGGTGAGGAACTTTGTGGCCTCTCCAGCTGCTGCAAGTGTCGGGTCAGATACATTCCGAATGGGGCATTGTACTCAATCATTGGTCTGATGAGTGATGAGTATAGGGAGACTATGACCTCCCTTGATCTAGATGAGAATCCCTTCATGATAAGGTGGGCAATGTAGAAGGTCTTCCTAACTACTTTAGCTACATGGGTGTCGAATGACAGACTACTATCAACCTGGGTCCCCAGGTCTCTGATAACTTCTTCTGTGCTCAGTGGATTGCCACCTATTTGGTAGCTAGGGGTAACCTTGTTTTTCCCGAAGGGTATGACTATGCATTTTTTGGCATTTAACTTTAGGCCATGGCTCTGGCACCAGTTATCCATTTCTGTGAGACCCTTCTGAAGGATATCTGTGTCAGATGTGTTTTCTACTATGGCGCCCAGTTTGCAGTCATCTGCAAACTTTGTCAGCCATAACCCTCCTGTGTTTGCTTGTACTTCGGAAAAGTAGATGCCAAACAAGAGTGGGCCCAGGACTGAGCCCTGTGGTACACCACTTGTGACAGGCTTTGAGTCTGACATGGCGCCAGCAACTCTGACCCTGTGGGTTCTGTCACTCAGCCAGTTTGCAACCCATCTTGTGATGTATGGGTTAACATTTAAGCTGATGAGTTTTTCAATGATACCCGAGTGGGGTATTGTATTGAAGGCCTTCGCCAGATCGAGGTAGGCTGTATGGACTGCCTTTCCTCATCAATGGCTTTGGTGACTGTTTGAAAAAGTCAACCAAGTTTAGAAGGCATGATCTGCCTTTGACAAAGCCAAACTGGGATGGATCCAAAGTCTGCAAATTCCCTATGTCTTTATTTATGAGGTCCATTATGATCCTCTCCATGGCTTTGCAGATAAGGCTTGTCAAGCTAATGGGCGGTAATTTCCAGGGTCGGTGGAGGCACCGCCTTTGTGAAGTGGGACCACAGTTGCAGTGCGCCACTCCTGGGTACGTATCCAGAGGTAAGACTATGATTAAACAGCTGTCCTAGCTGTGGGTTTAATTCCTCGTTGAGTTCGTGGAGCACACAGCCGGGGACACCATCAGGTCCCATGGATGCTGTGTTTTTGCTTTGGAGAGAGCAGTTCTCACTTGGGTGTTGGAGATGTTTGGGGGCTGCAATCGCTTGGTATAGATATCTCTCCTTTGGGGAGGGGAGAAGTTTGCACTGAACCTGTCAGCCAGTATGTTGGCAATGTCTGTAGGATCAGTAATCTTCACATCATTTTGAACTAGTTCTGAGCATATCTGGGAGTTTCCTCCCAGGTTTCTAACATAGCTAAAGAAGGCCTTACGATTGTCTTTTGAGTCTTTAGCTATTTTTCTCTCAAAATTTGCTTTGGATGATTTTATGAGAGCTCTTAGTTTTTACTTATAGTGATCAAGGGTGTCTTACCTTTTAAGGATTTTGCTCTATCTTGTAGTAGCTTCCTCCTTTTGTTGTAGAGTTTGTTTATGGCTGGGGTCCACCAGACTGGACGCTTGCCTTTGGTACAAAGAGTCTTTGTTTTGCTTGGGATTGCCTTATCCATGCAGTCCTGCAGGTGCTGGTAGAAGGCATTTGTAAGTGATTCAGCGGCTTGAGTACTGTTTTCCATGCTCGGGGCCTTAAAGGAGACCACACTAGTCTTTAGAAGTGTGAAGTCGGCTTTCGAGAAGTTCTTTACTGTGGTCTTTTTTATTTCAGGTGGGGGTGGGATGAGGACATTCCAAATGATATTATAGCTGAAAGGTATAATTTCAGAGTTGTTTACGCTGGGTTTAAGCCAAGTTTTAATTACAGTGACAGTATCAGGCTTATGTTGTGTAATCCAGGCATGTAGCTCAGCAGTTTTATTTCTTATGCTTCTAACATTTATGGCAGCAAAAGTTAGATTACCTGAGTTCTTTCTGCAGTAGGCAGTTTACAAATTGTTTTGAATACATTTTCAAGTATTTTGGAGAGGGGGATAAGAGTCCTATAGGTCTAAAGTTAGCAACAGCTGTTGAATTTCCTCCTTTGTGCAAAGGGATAACGTATATATATTTTTTTCCAGGAAGAGGAGATGTTGGATTCTTGGATTGATTTATTTATAAGGATTGAGACAGGATAAGTAAAGCTACTGGCTGCTATTTGAGGTACTCAGTTGGAAGGTCATCAGCTAAAGTAGAGCATGGTTTGAGTTTAAGAATAGTTTTATATAGGATGTAGGCACAGGTCTGAAGGTGTGCATAGTTGTGGTAATATGTGACTGTTGGGCAATGTTAAGATTAGTTGTAGGGAAAGTCTTGGTTAGAGATGCTATACCATCTATGAAATGAGTTGAACTGTATTGTGGTTTTGATTGGTGAAATGCTCTGTGGTTGAATATTTGGCTGGAATACAAGATTTCTTTAATGGCTATCCAGAATATTTTAGGGTTGTATTTACTATTATTCAGAAAGTTAATATAATATAATTTTTTGTCTTCATTAATTTGCTTTTTAGTAGAATTGTGAAGCATTCTGAAGTTTTCAAGATATTGTGGTATTTTATACTTTAGCCATTCTTACCATGCCTTTTCTCGATCCTGTATTAGCATTCTACTCTTTTTGGATAGTCAAATGCCATTATTAGTTTTTAATCTCTTCCTTTTAGGAGGTGCAAAGCTATTTAGGATATTCAGGACAGTTTTATAGAATTAATTGATTGCACCAGCTAAGGAGATGATTTTTGCAAAGTTCCATTTAACAGATAATATGGTAGTAATTAACATCTCTGGGTTAAAAGTGGAAAGATTGTGTGTTGTTGTATAAACATGATGTTTAAGTGGATGTGTGAGATGTCTGATTGTATAGACTGGGACAGGAACACTGAGAGTCTGGCATTGTTCCTGTAGTGGTATATTTGCTAGTGTCTGATACTAGGATCCAGTCTAATGGAGAAATTGATGTCTTGCTATAATGTGTGGGGCTATTACTTAGTTGCATGAAACCACATACATTCATGCTATATGTAGGGGAGGCATAGAGTTTACATCCAACAAAATGGCATTTGCATTACTGGGTAGTATTTTTTGTGTGGAATTGTTATGGATATCCAATGTAGAATATCTTCCAGTACAGCTGTATTCTCACCAGGAGAGATGTAAAGGACAGTAACACACATCTGTTTATAATTGTTTATTTTCAGGAAAATAATAAGAATCTGTGCTGAATTGAATGTTGCTGTTGGTTTGCTGTAGGGGGAAATGCAGTAGTTGTTGTGAAATAGTTAAGCAATACAACATTTCCTCTTTATATGGACATTCCAAATGAAATTATAGCTGGAAGGTGTAATTTCAGTGTTGTTTATGCTGGGTTTAGGCCAAGTTTTAGTTACAGTGACAATATCAGGCTTATGTTGTGTAATCCAGGCATGTAGCTCAGCAGTTGTATTTCTTATGCTCCTAACATTTATGGCAGCAAAAGTTAGATTACCAGGGTTGGGGGGCTGACTATTGTTGGGTTAGAGTAGTGGAATGAAATTGTCTTGAATTTTCATTGTGAAGGTAGGGCCTGGATTAGACTAAATGCCTTCTCCTAGAAGGATTTTAGTATATGGGAGAATTATTGATATTTGTTTTTGGTGAGTATTTATCCCCTTAATGTTGAATTGAAGACTTCTTGAGCAGAATGAAGTACGGTGCAGCTCGAACAAGAAAGTACTTTATTACATAAATTTTACATAAGTTGAAGCATAAATAATCCGTAGGGTTAAGCGCTTTCATCTGTTGTCACACAGACTTCATCAGAACCTACTATTACAACTTTACAATAGTTTATATATCCAGTTTGGCGCCAAAACTAATTGAAAACCTTAAAGATACATTCTTTGAATTTCTATGTTCCACTCTGTGACTTCTAATACATAGATATAATTACTTCCTAAAAATATATATATCTACTTCTAAAATATGTATGTTATAAATTGTGTATACTTATTAATTAATTAACGTGGTTATATTAATAAATGTCCACATTTGATGCAATTGGTAAATACATTTTTTTAAAAATACTTTTTTTAAAATACATTTTATGAATTGATGAATACATTTTTTTAAAAATTGATGAATACATTTCAAATAAAATAATTTAAAAACAATGAATAAATATGGATAGAATAAAATGCATTGTGTTGAACTGAAATGCATTGTGTGTACATAGTGACTATAAACTATGAAGTATTCAAGAATGTAATATACATACAAAATTGGTATAGCATTATTGATAGTGACTATGCATAGAAAAGTAAGAACCATTTTTATACTCCACAGTAACATCCCTATATCCAAGTATACAAGATTTATTCTAAAAGTACAAGATTTATTCTAAAATCAGAAAAGGTTTTAAACTGATGCTATCATTAATGCCTGGAAATATTGTGGCATCAGTAAATATCTGCCACTTGCTTTCCATCAAGGCTAAAAAGACTTTCCAATTACCTCCTCTTACACTACTATCAATTTGTTCAATAATAGAGAATTTAAATGTATGTTCATGTCCTCTACTGAATATATGTTTGTACAAAGCATTCTTCATATCTTGTTTCTGAATCTTGTAATAGTGTTCATATATTAGTTTTTTGATTTTTCTCTCAATCTTTCCTATATAAAATGCTGGGCAGGCATCGCATTTGGCAAGATATACTACATGTTATATATATGTCTTATTGATGTTCTCTAACTTGATGCATGCCGCTTCATGAATATATCTGCATTGACTGCAAGAACCACATTTCGAAGTTCCTTTTGTTGTTTTCTTATATTTCTCAGTGTGCATTGTCCTCTCCAATAACTTTTTAATATTCAGAGCCGTTTTGAATACACATTTGGGTTGTTTACCTAAAACCATGGCTACACTTTTTGTTATTGTTATCAAGTCCCAATGTCTATTCAATATTTCCTTTATATGATTGGCAAAAGGAGTAAACATTATCACACACACTCTATTAAATGCTTCTGTGGTGTCATTCATACCTTTTTTCTTATCACTTACACTTGATATACCTAGAAGAGGTAGAAACTTTGTACCCCATTGCCGTTTAACATATCCAATGACATCTTTTAACATGGGGATAGGGTAACCCCTGCTACTAAACATGTTAAATATTGTTTCTAATTCATCTTCCATTATATCTTTACTTGATGACATGCGTGCTGCTCTAACACACTGTCCTTTTTCCACATTTTTGAATATATATGGTGGATGACTGCTGCTATACTCTATGTAATCATTTGAAAATGTGTTTTTTCTGTGTATTTTAGATTCAAAACCATTACTATTATGACTTATATAAGTGTCTAAATATGCTATACCTTCTTTGTTAATGTTATATGTGAATTTCAAAAAATCAGTCGTCTCATTAATATAATTGATGAATGAAATAATTTCATCATGCGTACCATTCCATAGGATAAATAAATCATCTAGATATCTAACATATAAAACTATGTGATGGTAAAATTCACTTTGAAACACATATTTTGACTCCCAATCTAACATTACAAGATTTGCAAAAATGGGGGCACAAGAGGCACCCATAGCAACCCCTCTGCTCTGCATAAAAAACTCCCCTTGAAATTGAATATAATTGTGGTCTAGAACTAAACTCATCATATCCACAATTAAACTGACTTTGTCCCATGACAGTTTTGAGAATGCCCTCAAACTGTTACTAAAAAATTCCAAGCCACATTCTTTGGGTATACATGAGAATAAGTCAATGACATCGATTGTCACAAAAAACAGTCCACCATTCCATATGTCCTGCGTAAGTTTGCTTAAAAAATGCCAATAGTCCTTTATTAGATGAGGAATATTGTCATATACATGTTTGGTCCATCTATCAATAGTTACACCCAAATTATATGTCTTAGACTTGGACCCTGATATTATAGGTCTAAAAGGAGGGTTGTCCATACATTTGTGTACCTTGGGGATACCTATTATATTAGCCACTATAGGAAATTCAACCTTAATAAAATTATAGATCTCATTCGTAATTCTGTTGTCTATCAGATACTCTTCAATGACTAAGTCAATTCTTTTGTGATCGATATTAACTTGATTTAAAGAAATGGCTTCATAATTTCCTGATAGGTGTAGTATATTGTGTATCTCCGGGTTTCTACCTCTTCTAGGTATATCAAGTGTAAGTGATAAGAAAAAATATGATTGGCAAAACAAGTAAACATTATCACACACACTCTATTAAATGCTTCTGTGGTGTCATTCATACCTTTTTTCTTATCACTTACACTTGATATACCTAGAAGAGGTAGAAACTTTGTGCCCCATTGCCGTTTAACATATCCAACGACATCTTTTAACATGGGGATAGGGTAACCCCTGCTACTAAACATGTTAAATATTGTTTCTAATTCATCTTCCATTATATCTTTACTTGATGACATGCGTGCTGTTCTAACACACTGTCCTTTTACCACATTTTTGAATATATATGGTGGATGACTGCTGCTATACTCTATGTAATCATTTGAAAATGTGGTTTTTCTGTGTATTTTAGATTCAAAACCATTACTAGTATGGCTTATATAAGTGTCTAAATATGCTATACCTTCTTTGTTAATGTTATATGTGAATTTCAAAAAATCAGTCGTCTCATTAATATAATTGATGAATGAAATAATTTCATCATGTGTACCATTCCATAGGATAAATAAATCATCTAGATATCTAACATATAAAACTATGTGATGGTAAATTTCACTTTGAAACACATATTTTGACTCCCAATCTAACATTACAAGATTTGCAAAAATGGGGGCACAAGAGGTGCCCATAGCAACCCCTCTGCTCTGCCTAAAAAACTCCCCTTGAAATTGAATATAATTGTGGTCTAGAACTAAACTCATCATATCCACAATTAAACTGACTTTGTCCCATGACAATTTTGAGAATGCCCTCAAACTGTTACTAAAAAATTCCAAGCCACATTCTTTGGGTATACATGAGAATAAGTCAATGACATCGATTGTCACAAAAAACAGTCCACCATTCCATATGTCCTGCGTAAGTTTGCTTAAAAAATGCCAAGAGTCCTTTATTAGATGAGGAATATTGTCATATACATGTTTGGTCCATCTATCAATAGTTACACCCAAATTATATGTCTTAGACTTGGACCCTGATATTATAGGTCTAAAATGAGGGTTGTCCATACATTTGTGTACCTTGGGGATACCTATTATATTAGCCACTATAGGAAATTCAACCTTAATAAAATTATAGATCTCATTCGTAATTCTGTTGTCTATCAGATACTCTTCAATGACTAAGTCAATTCTTTTGTGACCTATATTAACTTGATTTAAAGAAATGGCTTCATAATTTCCTGATAGGTGTAGTATATTGTGTATCTCCGCATTGTAATCAAAACTGTTATAAATAACAATGCCCCCTCCCTTATCTGGCTTCATAATTCTAAACTCTTTATTTTCCCTAAATGATTCCAGGCATCTCCGTTCATTTTTAGTTAAATTGTCCTCTATTACCTTATTATAGGTATCTCCTGTGTTTATATTGTTGTATAACCAATAGATGTCCTTACATACCATTTTTTCATAGTTGGCAACTTGTGCATTTGCAACTGGGATGTATGAACTTTTCCTCTTTAGCTTATTATATGTCATGTATTCTGTATTTTGAACATTTTGTCCAAATTGCAATGCTAAATTTAACCTTCTACAATACATTTTTATTTCTTTGATCATATCAACTAAATTGAGCCCAGTTATGGGTATATATTTCATCCCTTTACTAAATAAGGTAAAAAATTCTTGACCAATTGCATATTCAGTATATTTATATACGTTAAAACCATTATATGTGTATAAGGTAAAATTGCCCTTGCTTTCTACTATTTTTATTTTATCCTCCGCTACTTGTATTTTCTCTGGAATCTCAAGTTCTTTTGAGCTAATGTCTGTACTTATATATGTGTTGATTCCTTCATTCAAATGCTCAGTATTAACTTGATGAACATCAGGTGTTTGACTTAACGTTCCATTCTGTATTGCTGTTTCAGGGCTGGGTAAAATCTGCCCCCTTGAAAATTTTCTTCCCCTTCATTATTCCTATATCTACTTCTGCCGTTGTAAGGCCTTTCCTTCTCATTAGCTATTCTGTCATGTGGCCCTATATATGCTCTGTTATTCTTGTATTGTTCTACATCTTGTTGTATCTTCCTTTGCTTCCTATTGTGAATGTTCATAGCTTTATTATCTGCTGCTTGAAATTGTTTCAAATAAAAATCTCTCCACTGTTCAAAAGCTATGTCTTGTACTATGTCATCATTCAAATTATCTATTTCTTTTAATAAAATAGATAGTTTTTCATCGTTGTATTTAATTAATAGTTTCATATATGTGTACCCAAATTCATCAAACATTTTGTTAAATGCATATATACTATCAACATTATACTCAATTCCCAAAGGTAATTTAAAAAACCTAAGTCCCTTGGGTACAATATGCATAGTTAGACATTTAGCTAAATAGGCATTGTCAATTTTTATGCATTTGATGTTAAACAGCTTTTTACCTAACATTTGTATTTTTTCTTTAACAGACTCAACAGAAGTAATCGAGCGTTTCCTTTTGTCATCCACACTACAATATCCATTCACATTAACAAAATCATACTCATGACTTAAAAAATTGTCAATAACTTCATAATTCTGCTTAGTACTGACATATTTGTGTCCCATATTATTTTGTCCTCTAGCAACAGTTGTTTTATAATCGTTAAAGGGACTGGAAATAATTTTATTGCTGACAGTACCTTTGTGAAGTTCAGTTTGATTTTTCGTGATTGCCGAGTACATTTTAACCGGCTGTCTGTGTTTGGGTCTCGCTCCCACACACTGAGCTTCATCTTTCGAGTGAAATAAACTAAAATCAAAGGTAAATTCAGCTTCAGGCGATGTAATGTTCTCCGTTTGTTTATTAACAAGTTCCAAAAAATCATTTACGGACTGATTCCCTTCATTCAGTTCGCAATTTTGCCCATTCGGTATTTCCACCTGAGTGCTGGTATTGATACCAGTACAAGCATTGCTGCATTTGGCTATAGATGTGCTTTCCGTAACTGCCACCAGAACCGAATTTGCAGTTAAATGGCTCACTAATTCAACAAGTCTAGTAACCTCCGCTTGAAGTGAAGTTAGATCCGAACGTAAAGACATGTATTCTTCCTTGTTCAATGAAGCTTGCATCTCATCTGGAGTACCTGCCATCAAGAAACCACTGTCATGAACGAACAAACTACCGTAGAATCCACCAACTGAAGAATTGAAGACTCCTTGAGCAGAATGAAGTACGGTGCAGATCGAACAAGAAAGTACTTTATTACATAAATTTTACATAAGTTGAAGCATAAATAATCCGTAGGGTTAAGCGCTTTCATCTGTTGTCACACAGACTTCATCAGAACCTACTATTACAACTTTACAATAGTTTATATATCCAGTTTGGCGCCAAAACTAATTGAAAACCTTAAAGATACATTCTTTGAATTTCCATGTTCCACGCTGTGACTTCTAATACATAGATATAATTACTTCCTAAAAATACATATATCTACTTCTAAAATATGTATGTTATAAATTGTGTATACTTATTAATTAATTAACTTGGTTATATTAATAAATTTCCACATTTGATGCAATTGGTAAATACATTTTTTTAAAAATACTTTTTTTAAAATACATTTTATGAATTGATGAATACATTTTTTTAAAAAATTGATGAATACATTTCAAATAAAATAATTTAAAAACAATGAATAAATATGGATAGAATAAAATGCATTGTGTTGAACTGAAATGCATTGTGTGTACATAGTGACTATAAACTATGAAGTATTCAAGAATGTAATATACATACAAAATTGGTATAGCATTATTGATAGTGACTATGCATAGAAAAGTAAGAACCATTTTTATACTCCACAGTAACATCCCTATATCCAAGTATACAAGATTTATTCTAAAAGTACAAGATTTATTCTAAAATCAGAAAAGGTTTTAAACTGATGCTATCATTAATGCCTGAAAATCTTGTGGCATCAGTAAATATCTGCCACTTGCTTTCCATCAAGGCTAAAAAGACTTTCCAATTACCTCCTCTTACACTACTATCAATGTGTTCAATAATAGAGAATTTAAATGTATGTTCATGTCCTCTACTGAATATATGTTTGTACAAAGCATTCTTCATATCTTGTTTCTGAATCTTGTAATAGTGTTCATATATTCGTTTTTTGATTTTTCTCTCAGTCTTTCCTATATAAAATGCTGGGCAGGCATCGCATTTGGCAAGATATACTACATGTTGAGTATTGCAATTTCCTGCCCTGCTTTTTATATATGTCTTATTGATGTTCTCTAACTTGATGCATGCCGCTTCATTAATATATCTGCATTGACTGCAAGAACCACATTTCGAAGTTCCTTTTGTTGTTTTCTTATATTTCTCAGTGTGTATTGTCCTCTCCAATAACTTTTTAATATTCGGAGCCGTTTTGAATACACATTTGGGTTGTTTACCTAAAACCATGGCTACACTTTCTGTTATTGTTATCAAGTCCCAATGTCTATTCAATATTTCCTTTATATGATTGGCAAAAGGAGTAAACATTATCACACACACTCTATTAAATGCTTCTGTGGTGTCATTCATACCTTTTTTCTTATCACTTACACTTGATATACCTAGAAGAGGTAGAAACCCGGAGATACACAATATACTACACCTATCAGGAAATTATGAAGCCATTTCTTTAAATCAAGTTAATATAGGTCACAAAAGAATTGACTTAGTCATTGAAGAGTATCTGATAGACAACAGAATTACGAATGAGATCTATAATTTTATTAAGGTTGAATTTCCTATAGTGGCTAATATAATAGGTATCCCCAAGGTACACAAATGTATGGACAACCCTCATTTTAGACCTATAATATCAGGGTCCAAGTCTAAGACATATAATTTGGGTGTAACTATTGATAGATGGACCAAACATGTATATGACAATATTCCTCATCTAATAAAGGAATCTTGGCATTTTTTAAGCAAACTTACGCAGGACATATGGAATGGTGGACTGTTTTTTGTGACAATCGATGTTATTGACTTATTCTCATGTATACCCAAAGAATGTGGCTTGGAATTTTTTAGTAACAGTTTGAGGGCATTCTCAAAACTGTCATGGGACAAAGTCAGTTTAATTGTGGATATGATGAGTTTAATTCTAGACCACAATTATATTCAATTTCAAGGGGAGTTTTTTAGGCAGAGCAGAGGGGTTGCTATGGGCGCCTCTTGTGCCCCCATTTTTGCAAATCTTGTAATGTTAGATTGGGAGTCAAAATATGTGTTTCAAAGTGAATTTTACCATCACATAGTTTTATATGTTAGATATCTAGATGATTTATTTATCCTATGGAATGGTACGCATGATGAAATTATTTCATTCATCAATTATATTAATGAGACGACTGATTTTTTGAAATTCACATATAACATTAACAAAGAAGGTATAGCATATTTAGACACTTATATAAGCCATACTAGTAATGGTTTTGAATCTAAAATACACAGAAAAAACACATTTTCAAATGATTACATAGAGTATAGCAGCAGTCATCCACCATATATATTCAAAAATGTGGTAAAAGGACAGTGTGTTAGAGCAGCACGCATGTCATCAAGTAAAGATATAATGGAAGATGAATTAGAAACAATATTTAACATGTTTAGTAGCAGGGGTTACCCTATCCCCATGTTAAAAGATGTTGTTGGATATGTTAAACGGCAATGGGGTACAAAGTTTCTACCTCTTCTAGGTATATCAAGTGTAAGTGATAAGAAAAAAGGTATGAATGACACCACAGAAGCATTTAATAGAGTGTGTGTGATAATGTTTACTCCTTTTGCCAATCATATAAAGGAAATATTGAATAGACATTGGGACTTGATAACAATAACAGAAAGTGTAGCCATGGTTTTAGGTAAACAACCCAAATGTGTATTCAAAATGGCTCCAAATATTAAAAAGTTATTGGAAAGGACAATACACACTGAGAAATATAAGAAAACAACAAAAGGAACTTCGAAATGTGGTTCTCTCAGTCAATGCAGATATATTAATGAAGTGGCATGCATCAAGTTAGAGAACATCAATAAGACATATATATATAACATGTAGTATATCTTGCCAAATGCGATGCCTGCCCAGCATTTTATATAGGAAAGATTGAGAGAAAAATCAAAAAACGAATATATGAACACTATTACAAGATTCAGAAACAAGATATGAAGAATGCTTTGTACAAACATATATTCAGTAGAGGACATGAACATACATTTAAATTCTCTATTATTGAACAAATTGATAGTAGTGTATGAGGAGGTAATTGGAAAGTCTTTTTAGCCTTGATGGAAAGCAAGTGGCAGATATTTACTGATGCCACAAGATTTCCAGGCATTAATGATAGCATCAGTTTAAAACCTTTTCTGATTTTAGAATAAATCTTGTACTTTTAGAATAAATCTTGTATACTTGGATATAGGGATGTTACTGTGGAGTATAAAAATGGTTCTTACTTTTCTATGCATAGTCAATATGAATAATGCTATACCAATTTTGTATGTATATTACATTCTTGAATACTTCATAGTTTATAGTCACTATGTACACACAATGCATTTCAGTTCAACACAATGCATTTTATTCTATCCATATTTATTCATTGTTTTTAAATTATTTTATTTGAAATGTATTCATCAATTTAAAAAAAATGTATTCATCAATTCATAAAATGTATTTTAAAAAAAGTATTTTTAAAAAAATGTATTTACCAATTGCATCAAATGTGGAAATTTATTAATATAACCAAGTTAATTAATTAATAAGTATACACAATTTATAACATACATATTTTAGAAGTAGATATATATATTTTTAGGAAGTAATTATATCTATGTATTAGAAGTCACAGCGTGGAACATGGAAATTCAAAGAATGTATCTTTAAGGTTTTCAATTAGTTTTGGCGCCAAACTGGATATATAAACTATTGTAAAGTTGTAATAGTAGGTTCTGATGAAGTCTGTGTGACAACAGATGAAAGCGCTTAACCCTACGGATTATTTATGCTTCAACTTATGTAAAATTTATGTAATAAAGTACTTTCTTGTTCGATCTGCACCGTACTTCATTCTGCTCAAGGAGTCTTCAATTCTTCAGTTGGTGGATTCTACGGTAGTTTGTTCGATCCCCTTAATGTTGTTTTGTTTGAGTTGAAATGGAATTAATCAGTATATATTTGGAGTAAAGGTTATGGATATCATTACATAGGTCTGGTGCGATGTGTGGAGAGTGTAGGGAGGAAGTATGACTAGGTGGTTGTGAGAGAGCTAGAGAGATGCTAAAAGCTATTATAGAGTCATGGTAGGATAAAGGATGTCCCAGTAGAATAATAATAATAATACTAATAATAAGAATAATAATAATAATAAGAAGAAGAAGAAGAAGAAGAAGAAGAAGAATAGGGAACATAAGCTG
>NC_056729.1:1087290725-1087403225 GCF_019279795.1 Protopterus annectens | reverse complement strand
GTCAGCCCAGGTTGGAAGGTTTGGAGACAAAGCCAGAGAGGCAAGATTATGCTGGTTTGGACATATGCTGAGGAGGGATGCTGAGTATATTGGGAAAAAGATGCTAAGGATGAAGCTACCAGGTAACAGGAAAAGAGGAAGGCCTAAGATAAGGTTTATGGATGTGGTGAGAGAGGACATGCAGGTGGTTGGTGTGACAGAGCATGATGCAGAGGACAGGAAGAAATGGAAACAGATGATCCGCTGTGGTGACCCCTAATGGGAACAGCCAAAAGAAGATGATGATAAACTTCCAGCCAAGGGCTTATCTGTTATTAGTGTATACCTCTGTCTTATAAACTCTCTTTCAGGAAGATGGTACTGTATCAATACACATATACCCTCTCAGTAGGAATTAGAAGGCCATGGCCATTGTTTATTCTGGCTTCTTGCACCATGTCACAAAGTTAGCAATTCATCAAGCATTGTTGTCCAAGGTCCAATTGAAACATAGCCTATTTGTTCCATTAATATGTAAATAGTAGGTAAAGGGATTATGTTTGAAGAAATGCTACCACATTTCAGATAAGCTCTTTCAAAGGAATACACTAACATCCTTCACTCTGTTATACCTAAGCCTAAAATGCCCTCTTAGTCTCTCTACATCTTTCTTAGTTTGAATCATGGAGAAACCTTCACAGTGCTCCAAGCTTTTCATGAAATCAACCCAGTATTGTTTATATACCCTTCTAAAAAATGTTCAGATATTGGATATTAAATACCCAGCCACTAAATAGTTAAATTATGGATAGCTTTAATTTGTTGTGTATGAATGTTTTGGATTTGCCTTTTTTTTTTTTTTTTTTTTAGGTAATTTGTATTTCCTTTGGTTGTTGTTGCTGTTTTTTTTCCAAAATAGATCATTACTGTAGGCTAGGCTGGAACAACGCATATGCTGGAAATGGTTCAATATTTCAGTATATGATCGTCTAAGCAGTTTGACTTTACTCATTTGTTGGCTAAGATCTTGTTTACTCTGGATAGATAAAAATAAAAATACACAAACAGTGCAAATATCCTAATGAAGCTTTTAATCATTATAGTCATTGCCTTATTGTTTAGGATGGACTTACTTTTCCAGTACATTTATAAGAGTAATAACCTACACATAATGTATAATACTTTTGAATAACTCTTTTAAATATTGATTCTTGGGTGGTGTCTGAGTAAAGGCATTCTTTTTAAGGAGCTTTCTTGTTCTCACTGTTAAGGCCTTCTGTTATGCCAGGTGGGAGTGCACATCTGAGAACAGTAGAAATCTATAAACAGCCTGCACAGTTTAGGTGGCATACATTTACAAGTGAAGAAGCATTAAGTGAAATAGTGTGCTTTGTGTAACGAGCACTTATACCCTATCTGAACTAATTACATCACCCAGTAGATCTGACAACATTACATGCAGTCACTCTTATACAGATTCAGCTCTTGCCTTAACATAAAGCACTTCTGGTTCATTTCACTTATTTTACTAGTAGATCCAAAAGAGTAGAGAATTTATCCTGACAGGTCATGATATGGCAAAAGTCTGCAAACTATTTGCCATTATTATTTATTTATTTTACCTTGTTGGGTTTTCCATAGCTTTTTGCTTGGGTGAGGAGGTACTTAATATAAGGTTTTGCTGCTGTGAATTTTCTAACCGATGCATTCTCACAACTTAAAGTGTGGACAGCAATAAAACTGAAAAAAAAAAATGAAGCCACTGTTCAGATTTTCAGAAGTACAGCAAACATGGTTGCTGTTCATCCTACTGAGACAGAAGGAGACAGAACAAGTCTGCACACTGCTGGCTGCTTGCTACAGATAATTAAGCAGACATGCTAAGCATGCCATGACGTGCATGCCTGGCAATGTTTATGAAGCTTATGTATCTCATTCACGTCTTTCATTCTGAATCAGAAACTACCACCCACAAAGGTTTTGCCAGTTTTGTAATTACACACAATAGCAATGGATATGAACTATCTCAGAAACTGGAGACTTTTTGTAAAAAATCAGGTCATTTTCATTTACTCCTTTCAGCCAGATGGTAGATGCACTTATCATTCTCCCCATAACAATGGTAGTAAGGGTAAAAGACCATAAATCTAACCATTTATCCTTAATGGCTAACATTGGAGTTCTTCTAGTATCCCTACTGACAATCAGAGCAGCATGCTGCAGACAGTAAAAAAAGTAATAATCTGTATGCAAGTACATTATAGTAATGTGAAACAGGGTGAACAATATGCAGCTGGATTAAGATTTATTTTAAGCTTCCTTGTAAGACTTTGATACAGGCAATCCTTGGAATCACTTGCTTGTTCTAACTAGAGCAAAAAAAAAATGATTATTCAAGATGTGCGTGCAGTAATTTGGAATTCCTCTTTTCAAAGTATTCTCCAACTGTGAAAATGGTATTGAAAAGCTAAAGCAGTTGCTTTGAGCTGTCCTGTTACTTTCCACCTTGTTGGAGCAGAGATGTGTGATGTGACTGATTAGGAGTCAAAGTTTTATAACAGAAAACTCACTGTTGATCAAACCATTAGTACACACCCTGGAACTATATATAATAGAGTAGACAGTAACTGAATGCCACTTCAGTCAACCATTTGGCATTCTCACTTATCCCTACTGCAAGATTATGCAGCCTGACTGGTAATTGGCTAACAACTGTATGAATAGAAGCACCATTCTTGTTCTCATAGCAATATTGAAACATATGACTTTGTTGCATTTTCTGTTTTGTACTAACATGGGACACTACCTGAAGCTATTCTAAGAACCAACAAACGAAATGTGACTTTTAATGTTAATCAGGTGCCATAATTATTTGTGTGTGCTGTATGTAGGCACAATGTATATCCATCCCTTATGTTTCTGTTTATTTTATCCATGTGAATTTTACTTATTTCTGTTTGTAGAATATATATTTGCTTCTCTGTGTGTTGATTCCTATTTTCTGGGCCAAGTTAGGACAGCTATCAGATTAATCAATTGGTCTAATGTAATTAGTAAGTAAGGCCTGTTGGAGCTGAATTTAAGTATGTTGGATATAACTTCTGTCCATAGTTTGATATTTTCCCACTTGAACCACAATGTCAAATGCATAGCTTATTATTAACCTCTGCTATTTGTACGTCTCTGTGCTCTGCAAATACATGCTGTGATTCTGTGACCATTCCTGATTGTATGACCCTGTCTTGTTGCACCTCCTCATTTGTCTCAACATATCCATTGTATGATCTCTTTAATTACCTTTTATCATACTGGGGGTGCCTGAATGCTGTCTTTAACTATACCTTCCAGTAAGCAGTCTTTGTATTTCCTCATTCTTTCACTTATAATTGTTTTCTTTGGTACATTTTTTCTTACTGGCAGTGAAACTATATATGATAAACCAGTTTATCAACTAATTACTACAAAACAAATAATCATTCTACTGCAAGTCAAAGCACATTCCTGAAGCTCTTTATCCTACTGAATGTATTTTAATATTTATAACTTTTAGAGTATATGTGACGATCATCTATAATAACTTTTCACCTTACACTTTGACTTTGAGTGACTTGTGAGTGTGAACAGCACTTTCATTGTTACATGTATTGCTGAATTTGATTATTTCCAAAGACTACCTGAAACAGAACGTTTTTTTAAACAAAGTAATGCATGTGCATATTCTGTACATTTTATTGTGTCTGCAAGTTTACTTGACAGTCTAGGCTAGATTTCTGCATTTAACAAAAAAAAAAATAGTCCCACATGACTGTGGTGTTCACACTTTCCTTTTTTTATTTGATCCTCTGTCTTCTTGTCACTGGGGTAACAGATTTTCTTATCTTAAAATGTGAAATTATGTGACAGAATTAACTTGTAGATGACCCTCTAGCTGTAGACTGAAACTTGCTAGACGTGATAAAAATGTAAAAAGAGTTTTAGTATGCTCCAAGTTATTTGCCTGGTTTCATTTGCAAGTCTCTGATGTGCTGCTCAGATATGAGTGCAGATCTAGATGAGATCCAATATATTTGAAGGCAGTAATACTACAAAGTTTTAGTTAACAGAAGTTTTAATTTACTAGTTCGGTAGGATAGACTGTGGTCTGGCTGGGGTACCAAAGACTGCCAATTTCTTTTCTTCTGAATTTATGTGGAATGTTTTTGAAAAACTGCACACTGAGATTGATTGATTAGGCCATACCCTAGTTCACTGGTGACGGCATCTAGTTCAAAGCAACAAAATAAAAAGCAAGTTCACAGCGTTGTATGAATATTTTAATAAAACAAAGCTTTCAGACAAATAGTCATTCTTCAGTGTTAATAAAATTGTATCAGAACATCACATCCTTTATACTTAAAATCCAACAAACACGTGATGCAGACTACTTATCACAAACTAACTACAATCAAACAATTAAAAAGAAAGCAATTAATGAGATATCTGACTAAAAGTCTTAAAGGTGTATATTGCATTCCCTTATATCTTCAAATTATTTACTACTATATAAACATCATATAATCAGATTTTATTTAAAAATGTACACATTTCTATGTTACCAAACTGAATAAGTGCTGATATACATATTCATCTATTGGTAGGCACTTATTAAATGCATACAATTCGGAATATTTATACCAAAATTTCAGAATATTATTACAATTCATATAACATCACCTCAAGTGCAAACACATATTTATAAATTACTGGAGCAAGGAATTATGCATCATATTTGTGCCAAGATTTCAAGATTGACTACTAAAAAACATAATATAGTCACAATTAATTTAATATTACCTCAAAAGCATACACATAGTCATAAATTGCTGAAGCAAATAAAGGGTAGAGGGGGGGAACCACTCATATATATATTTTTGTATATCTAATAATAAAATGTATTTATACACAAATATTATAGATATACAGGTTATTTATAATTATTTAACTTTTTGTTTCCTTTTCAAAATTGGTTTTATTGTAACCTATTTATTCAAACCAGGGTAGGTGTCTGCTTATAGGCGGACAATCCACTCATATTCCCTGGTACCCAGTCTATTTATTAAGTCTCCATGTCTGATACTAGAATTTACAATATCTGTTACACAAAAAAGAAAATGGTGTGATCCATCTGTCTCCTGTATGTGTTGGGCTAGAGAGTTAGTAATCACCTTCCTTCTTATTTCTGATTTGTGCTCCACAATCCTATCTCTTAGCCTTCTTGTTGATTTGCCAACATAAAAACAGTAACATTGTTGGCACAATGCTAAATAAACCACAGTAGTTGCATTGCAAGTAGCTGTACAACAAAATTCAAATTTCCTCCCATTACGTGGATGCACAAATTCAGTTGTTTTAATAATACTAGCACAACATACACAATTGCAACATGGATAAGAACCTTTCTTATTATGTATCATGTGTTCTATTCTATTTAAACTAAAGTCTTTATAACATAGACATCTCTTTAAACTATTACAATTTCTATAAGTAAAATATGGCCTATCAGGGATCCATTTGCCATAATCTGGCATAGCCTTTAGTATGTGCCAGTTATTTCTAATGACTTTTTCAATACTTTTACTTGTCCTACTAAAGGTCATTAGATATCTTAAAATATTAGCAGATGATAAATGTGTGGCAGTACTATTATTCTGATTAGAAAAATAAGGCCTCACTCTCCCTTGCCTTATGGACATTATTTCATTTCTGGCTACATCTAGTTCATTTGGGTTATAGCCTCTTTCAAGGAGTTCATCTGTCGTGTCTTCCATCTGTTTGCAGCATATTTCATCTCGGGTATTTAATCTACTAACATGTAAATAGTGCCCCCTAGGTATGCCTTTAAAGACATGCTTAGCATGCATACTAGTTTTATGTAAATATCTGTGTGTGTATCTTTTTTATAAATATTAGTATCTAACCCATTTTCAGTCTTGAACAAGGTGACATCCAAAAAGTTTATACTTAGTTCTGAATAGTCCATCTCAAATTTCAAAAAGTCATTTACATCATTCATATATAAATGAAAAATTTTTAATTCATCACAAGTAACATGCCGTGCTAGGAAGTTATCATCCACAAAACGTTTATAAAATAATATTTTATGTGCATCTTTATTGGCCTGACCAAAGATGTTTTCTTCCCATTTGCTTAAAGTTAAATTTGCATAAGTGTTGGCTATCACTGTCCACGTAGCTATACCAGAAGTTTGTTGGTACAGCCATTTATTAAACACAAATACGTTATTATGTAATACTAAGTCCAAAATCTCACATATTGTTTCTATGCGTCTGGCAGGTAAAAGCCCACATCCGAAAAGTACTTATCTTATTTTTTCTATTCCATATTAATTCGGAATCACAATAAAGAGGGATTTGATGTCTAATGTTACCAGTAGAAATTTTTTTTCTATGCTCTCATAATACCATTTATATAACTGAGTAAGAAAGTCTCTCATGTCTTTGATGTAACTAGAGACCCCAGTCAAGAGGCCTTTCAAAGTTCTTTCCAAATATACAGATAAAGGTTCAGTGGCCCATCCCCAACCAGACAGAATAGACCTCATAGGTGGTCTATCTCTCAATTTGTGTATTTTGTGGAGGCCATATAGAATAGCTATTGTGGGACATGGAACAGTAAAAAATTGAAAGTATCAATATCTATATCACTCAGTAGCTGTAACTCATAAATAGCCATGTTAATTTTAATGATGATTTCATTAATATTCCTATCTGTTATCAATTTGAATGTGGTCCTATCAGAAACTAGATCACCCATGGCCTTAAGATAATCTACTGTATTCATAAGTACTATACTGCCACCTTTGTCAGCTTCTTTAATTATTAGATCTTTATCATTCTGTAAGCTCTTTAATGCTGCAGTTTCTTCCCTAGTCAAATGATATGTTTTTTAATAATTATGGTCATAAATGTCCCTGATTTGCTTCTCACATACATCATTGAATACAGTCACAATTGGGTCACTATAAGGCATGAATGTGCTTCTCCTTTTACATCCATTATCTACGGTGGAATTTAAATCCCTGTGGATATTTATTAAATTTAAATTTCGTGTAAACACTTTTAGGTCAGTTACTGCATTTACTACATTGCCCGTAGACATTGGAATAAACGTAAGGCCTTTAGAAAGCAAGGAAAATTCAGTTTCAGTTAACTGATGATTTGATAGATTTACTACACAATTCCTTTATTTCACATGAGATGGTACATCCATATTCAGCACCCTATCAAAATCATCCTGCATAACACCATTCTTCCTGAGCATTACATCATCTCTATTAAATGCACAATAATTAACAAAGCTGCTTGCAACATATTGCTTGTTGTTTCATCATTATTAACCAAGTTAGAAACAGTGGTCATGACAGCTGGATTACTTTCATTCAACTGATTTAAAACATTTAAAACATGCACATTTTGCTTATTAATGTCAGCCTGGGTATTTGTGACTAAAGTACTACCCAAAACAAAGGGAATGTCCATACAATCTCACCTATCATTATATTAGTAGTTATAACAGAAACATCCAAATTAGAAATTATATCACCATTAGGTCTTCTACAAGACAATTGCTGACTCGTAGCATTCAAATCCCTCATCTCACCAGAGGCCACCATCTGTTGCACATGCAATTCACCATATTCATTTGGCTTACATAGCCCTGTATAATTATGAGAAGAAGTCATAGGCCTCTGTATTCCCCCAGTAGGTATATAATTCACATTAGTCATTTCTGTATCTACATTATACCTATTAACATTGTTCAAACTTGTTATTTGTTCATTAAAAAATTCATTAACATTTAATATTGTTCCTATTTCTCGTACAGTGTTAGAATTGGGGTTATATACACCAACAACAACAAAAAACTCTATTATATTGGCTTATTCTTCTAATGAATTTATCCATAAATCATTTTGTTTCTCATTAGAGCAATTAATAGGTTGTACCTGATTACAAACAAAAAGTTCATATAGACGATTTGCATTTAAAGTCTTATAAATCTCACCGGCCCTTATTGTTGTTTGTTCCGCTTGCTGCAAGTCATTGGAACCTGTCTGGTTCTTCCTCTGGATTCCAAGCGGTGCCTGGGTACATTGCGATCCTTTCACACCACTTGTTCTGGTAATTTTATAATAATTTGTTGGTTTCCATCTAAAAAAATAGAGTTCTGACCTGTTTTATAGTTTTCATTATTATTATATTATGTGTTAATAACCATTAGTCTGGCTTCTCCTTCCTCCGAACTATACGTTCAACTGGTGGTGCTGATGTAGGCAGCTTGTTAGCCAACCTTCCCTCCTCATTTGATTGGCTGAATACAGTATCATTCTGAAATGCTATTACAGCATTGGTTGGATATGTTGGTTGGTTAACATCAGCTGTGAAAGCATCCAATTCATACATGGAAGTATGGTTACTAGAGTTCAAAATGACTTTAGGTTTTTTCATTATTGTACATTTTGGCCAATAATTTTCAGAAAAAATCCAGCCGTTGTTGAAATCAGAGATGTCTTTGAAAATTTTCTTACATTTAGTACCTTCCAGCTGGTTATCGAAGGCAGTCAATTTCTTTAACATTTCACCATATAAACCCAGATTCCCTTGAAATTGGGCTGAACTGGACACATTTCTTTTCATTTCCTCTATTTCTTTACACAGTTCATCTTCTTTTGGCAAGACAAAATCATTCATTAACCGCATATAGTTCAAGCTAAGGTTAATGTTCAATTCTTGCAATTTTTTGAGAAGATCTGGATATAAGTTGCCATAGGAGGGCATGTTAAGAACACAAAGCCCTCGTGGAACTATACCTAGTTCCAAATGCATGTTAAAGCTAAACCTTTGCCACTGTAACTTTTTAAAAGATTTTCCCTTGCTTTCTAAGGTTTTTAGTGAAGTCAGAAATTCATTTTTCTCAGAAGTTACACTTGTAGCTCTTGCAGCTCCTTCCACCATTGCCACTATACAGCTCAGCAATGGATTCTCTCTCACCAACAGATTCTGCAAGGTTTTAAATCCATCCTTATGTAGACCAGTAGCCTGCAACATCTTTATAAATGGAAAAAACAATGCTCAAAGGTTCACAAAAAAGTAGAACAATCAGAAAAACACAAAGTGAACCAATGGTAAAGTGGAACCAGCAAGCAAAAAGTCCAAAGCACCAAAACAAAAAGCAAGTTTCACAGCGTTGTACAAATATTTTTAATAAAACAAAGCTTTCAGACAAATAGTCCTTCTTCAGTGCTAATAAAATTGTATCAGGACATCACATTCTTTATACTTAAAATGTGTCTTGTAGCAGGCCTAATGGTGATGTAATTTCTAATTTGGATGTTTCTGTTATAACTACTAATATAATGATAGGTGAGATTGTATGGACATTCCCTTTGTTTTGGGTAGTACTTTAGTCACAAATACCCAGGCTGACATTAATAAGCAAAATGTGCATGTTTTAAATCAGTTGAATAAAAGTAATCCAGCTGTCATGACCACTGTTTCTAACTTGGTTAATAATGATGAAACAGCAAGCAATATGTTGCAAGCAGCTTTGTTAATTATTGTGCATTTAATAGAGATGATGTAATGCTCAGGAAGAATGGTGCTATGCAGGATGATTTTGATAGGGTGCTGAATATGGATGTACCATCTGATGTGACATAAAGGAATTGTGTAGTAAGTCTATCAAATCATCAGTTAACTGAAACTGAATTTTTCTTGCTTTCTAAAGGCCTTAAGTTTATTCTGATGTCTACGGACAATGTAGTAAATGCAGTGACTGACCTAAAAATGTTTACATGAAATTTAAATTTAAAAAAATATCTACAGGAATTTAAATTCCCCCGTAGACAATAGATGTAAAAGGAGAAGCACATTCATACCTTATAGTGACCGATTGTGACTGTATTTAATGATGTATGTGAGAAGCAAACTAAGGAAATTTGTCATCATAACTATTATAAAAAATATATATATCTTGACTAGGGAAGAAACTGCAGCATTAAAGAGCCTACAGAATGATAAAGATCTAATAATTAAAGAAGCTAACAAAGGTGGCATAATAGTACTTGTGAATACAGTGAGGCCATGTATCTTAAGGCCATGGATGATCTAGTTTCTGATTGGACCACATTCAAATTGATAACAGATAGGAATATTAATGAAATCATCACTAAAATTAACATGGCTATTTATGAGTTACAGCTACTGAATGACATAGATATTGATACTTTCAATTTTTTCACTGTTCCATGTTCCACAATAACGATTCTATATGGCTTCCCCAAAATACACAGATCGAGAGATAGACCACCTATGAGGCCTATTGTGTCTGGTCGGGGCTGGGTCACTGAACCTTTATTTGTATATTTGGAAAGAACTTTGAAAGGTCTCTTGACTGGGGTCTCTAGTTACATCAAAGACAAGGAAAACTTTTTTACTCAGTTATATGAATGGTATAATGAGAGCTCAGAAAAAAAAAGTCTACTGGTAACATTAGACATCGAATCCCTCTATATTGTGATTCCAAATGAATATGGAATAGAAAAAATAAGAGACATACTTTTGGGATGTGGCCTTTACCCTGCCAGAGACATAGAAACAATATGTGAGATTTTGGACTTAGTATTACAAAATAATGTATTTGTATTTAATAAACAGCTGTACTAACAAACTTCTGATATAGCTATGGGGACAGCGATACCAACACTTATGCAAATTTAACTTTAAGCAAATGGGAAGAAAACATCTTTGGTCAGGCCAATAAAGATGCACATAAAATATTATTTTATAAGTGTTTCGTGGATGATATCTTCCTAGCATGGCATGGTACTAGTGATGAATTAAAAAATGTTCATTTATATTTGAATGGTGTATATGACTTTTTGAAATTTGAGATGAACTATTCAGAACTAAGTATAAACTTTTTGGATATCACCTTGTTCAAGAGTGAAAATGAGTTATTTAGATACTACTTTATAAAAAACATACACACACAAACAAATATTTACATAAAACTACTATGCATGCTAAGCATGTCTTTAAGGGCATACCTAGGGGGCAATATCTACACGTTAGTACATTAAATACCTGAGATGAAATATGCCACAAACAGATAGAAGACATGACAGATGAACTCCTTGAAAGAGGATATTTATTTATATTTATTTATTTATTGATATTTGTTAACCAGGTTAGTCCAACTGGGCTGGTAGCCCATTTTCAGTGGAGACCCGAGGAGGAAAGCTCCAATGATACATTTCTAATACAAAGTATAATATTACACAAACGTATTGAGGTGAGAAGCAATTTTACATTTTAACAAATACATTTCTATTACAAAGTATAATACTACACAACAAATTGAGGTGAGAGGCTAGATTCTTACATTTGTTGAGTACATACAAACAAGTTAAAGTTCCAAGTATGGAGAAGGAGAAAAAATGAAAAATATGAAACAATGTTTTATTGTGAGATAATGCAATAGGCTGAGAGTAAAACAAAGTAGCTATATATTACTGCTATATGTGTGGAGTTATTCAAATACCTAATGTGAGGTGTATATGGGGACTAAGTAGTTATGCAAATACCTTATGTGAGTTGTATAGGGGGACTAAGTAGGAATCTCAATAAAGGCAAGTGGGGGAGGGGGACTAAGTGGGTTCATTGTAAGGGCAGGTCCTGGAATTGAGAAAACATGTTTTTAATTCATTTTTAAAGTGGAAGGTATGTGAAACTGAATGTAAGTCAAGGGGAAGTCTATTCCAGGCATGGGCGACTGAGTGTTTATAAAGTAGTTTACCAACATACTTTGTAGGCTGGTAAATGTTAAGTAGCTGTTGATTAGAAGTGCAGAAGGTTCAGGATGGAGTGTAGATAGAGACTAAGGAGGAGAGAGATGGACAGAAGGAGGGTTTCTAAAGGATAGAGTGAAGCATGTGAAACTGATAAAGTAGCAGTAGTTGGGGAAGTTCAAGCCATTGGAGATAGTTTAAAGCAATGCAGTGGTGTGAGTTGTATGGGGAGTTAGTAATGAATCTGGCTATTTTATGGTATGTTTGCTGAAGTTTGTTAAGAGTGGTGGCCTGAATGTTGATAAGTACTGGGGCAGCATATAGAAGGGCAGGGAGGAGGAGGGCTTGTCCCAGGGTAAGTCTAGCATCAGGAGTCAGGAATTTTTTGTTTCTAGAAAGTAAGCCTAATTTCTGGTGTGTTCTTTTTATACATTGGTGTATGTGTAGGTTAAACTTTAGTTCATCATCAATGATGAACCCTAGGAGTTGTGTGTGGTTATCAGGTTGGATAGTTGTATTATTAGAAGATGTAATAACAAAGGAGGTTTTATGGTGAGAATGAGAACGGGGAAGGAAAAGTAGGAGTTTAGTCTTTTTGGGATTTAGGATCAGTAGTTTGTGAGAAAGCCATTGTTCAGTGGATAGTAGGGCTTGTTGGGTTAGGGAGTGTAGTTTGGAAATGTTATCAGAGATGGAGATAAGTGTGGAGTCATCAGCGTATTGAATGAGTGACGATTCTTTACAAGAGGTGAAAAGATCATTGGTGAAGATGTTATACAAAAGGAGCCCTAAGATAGAGCCTTGAGGAACACCAGTAGAGATGAGAAGAAAGGGGGAGGAGGCTGAGAGCCATTTGACAGATTGTTCTTTGGTAGATAGGTAACTATTGAACCAAGCAAGTGAGGAGGTGAATAGTTGTAGGCTAGCAAGTTTGGATAATAGTAGAAGATGAGAGACAGTATCAAAAGCTTTGTAGAGATCTAGGAAGAGACAGGAAATAAGTTTATTGTTGTCTAGGGCCTCAGCAATGGTGTGTGTGAAGGAGAGGAGAGCAATAGTGGTGCTATGGTGGGGACAAAATCCATGCTGAGTAGGGATAAGCAAGTGGTAGCTAAGGAGGTGATTGAGAAACTGAGAGTGGATACATTTTTCTAGTATCTTAGAGACGGGGGGACAGAATGGCAATGGGTTGGTAGTTTGAAGGTTCTGTGGAGTTTCCACCTTTATGAAGAGGGATAGTAAAGAAAGATTTCAGAGGGTAGGGACAGTTGATTCAAGAATAGATCTGCTTATTAGTATAGATATAGGATAGGCAATAGAGTCAGCAGCAAGTTTGAGGAATGTAGGAGGTAATATGTCAGTGGAAGGAGATCATGGTTTTAGTTTGAGCAGTAGAGATTTGATATAAGTAGTGGGAACAGGCTGAAAGGAAAACAAAGTTGAGTCAGTTAGACTAGGAGGGGTAGGTATAAAAGTACAGTTAGGTCTGGTGGTTATGAGATTTTGGATGGAAGAGATAAAGTATTTGTTTAAGAGGGTAGCAGTTTCTTGAGGGGAAGAGTTTGGGTATGGGGAGGGGTTAGAGGGACTTCCAGGCTAGAGAATGTTGTTGAGAGTTGACCAAAATTTCCAGGGATTGGATTTGTTATTAAGCTGGGCGGAACTGTAGTATGACTTTTTGTCATTAGTTTTTTACAAGGTTCCTCAGTTGTCTATATTTGAGAAGAAGTGGTGGTTGTTTAGATTTAATCCAGGCTTTCCACATGCTGTCTCTTTGTTTCATGAGGGACTTAGTCTCTTTGGAGAGCCATGGAGCATGATTTGATTTTACTCTGATCTTTCTAGATGGGGCTAGGGAGTCTAGAGTATTCAAGAAAATGCTATTAAAAGTGCTGAAAGCGTCATTTAGGTGGAGCTGTTTAAGTATGGACCAATCTGTGTTGTAAAGAATAGAGTTGAAGTTTAAAGAATTGAAAGTGGATAATTTACGACAATCCTTAATAAGGTGGGGTTTGGGAGTATGGTAATAGTGTCTAAGGATGGAGGTAGGCAGATGGTCACTAAGGGAATCAGGTAAGGTGGTGGGACTGTAGTCAGGGACATCGGGAGGCATACGCACTGTACTGATTTCAGTACAACTTTTGTAGAAGGGGGGGTAGCTTTTTTGAAAAAAAAAAAAAACGTTAAAGGGTGTTGGCTCCTTTAAGGAGCATACCAGCCAGTCAGAAGTGAGCTCACATCATGTCCGGCTGGCGGGAAACAATCTGAGTTAGAACTTGGAAGGCAAGCAATGGATTTATGAGCAGGAAACTGGAAGGCAAGTGGATGCAAGGGCGTTCGGGATGTTATCGGAAGACAAGGGCAGGGAAGGCAATGTTTTTGAAGAAAAAATGAGTTATTGAAGAGGGTCGTACAGCTGAGTCGGTAAGTAGTGCTTTAGACGGGGAAGGTTAGATAGGCTTCTGTGGTTTTAACCCAGTTTAATACATTTAACTGATATAGGTAGGAACAGGCTTGTCCCTATAGTTCGCCATTGCTTTACTAAGGTGACCTGTACTCGAACCGAGCATCTCACGCCTGTCCAGAAAATTGCACGGTCTCCTCTGGAGTCAGGCTTCAGGAGTGAGCAGGTTTTGGGGTGTTACTTTTGTCACTTATGCGATTCTAACTACAGAATCGGAGTCAGTGTGATGAGAAGTGCTAGAACATAAGTGACTCTCCAGAGACTTTTGTCAGGTCTACCTTGGGTTGGGTGTTGAGGAGGGTAGCTATAGTCATCCTCTGATGCACCTTTCTGGGGAAAGGGAGCTAAGATAGGTGAGTCCTGAATAGCCATCTTTAGGGGTTCCGTTTGATAAAGAGAGCTAAGATAGGTGAGTCCTGAATAGCCATCCTTTGGGGCACCGTTTCTAGGGAAAGAGACCTAAGATAGGCGAGTCCTCCTGGTCTTCACAATCATCAGTTTCTGAAGATATATTAGGCGATTGTTTTAACGTGTAGCTGTCTGCATATTTCATAGGTTTCCATTAACTGTGTGTGTTAGCTTTTTTTGTGACTGTTGTTTTCTATTATAGATAATGATCTGAATTATTATTGTGCATTTGTTGCAGCCGTATAGGACAGAGAAAAGGGGTAGTGAGATGAGGTGCAAGAGCGTATCAATAGAAGCATTATGGCTCTTTAGGGAGTTTCTTGAATATTCTTTGTGGTTTAAGGTCCCGTGAAACTTCGGGGTGTCTGATATACTCATGTGTGCTGTGCTGGAGTTACTATGTTTACAGTCTGCAGTGTTGATATCCCATTTGCATCTAAGCAAGTGAAAGATAATGATTTGTGATTGCTGCAGATCTGCCAAACAGTAAATGCATGACTGTCAATGGCATTATAGCTACTTTCCAACCCCCAAAATGTGGAGCATTACTTCTCACAGCTGGAAAGCTCAGACTGTGATTATTAACAGTTACAGTTTTGTCTTGTTTTTAGGTTCTTTTATTGAGTTAATAAGATTCTGTGTGATTCAAGGTTATTTACCGTCAATACTAGTAAAAAAGTAATTTTAAAAGAATGTGTGCCACACTCTCACTGTGTTGTAACAGTGTGGAATGCAAACTTTTAAAGACTCAAAATGAGATACATTTGATGGATATGGCTGGCATTTGAAATCATTTAAGGGTTTCTTGAGGGCAGAGAAGGGAAATTATTGTTTCCCCATCGGTTTACTCCCTAAACAGAGAGCAAAAGAAACAAGTAACAAAGATGTGTATTTTGTTGATATAATGTTTGTTTTTTTGAAGTACAGGTGTATGAAAATGTTGATGTTTGATGACCAAATTAATGTTGATGTGCCACAAGGAAGTATAGTGTGGGAAGAAATAGCCAGGGAATTGTTATGGCTAGGCTTGTATAGGCCCTAGGGCCGATAGCTTAGTACCAACCTATGAACCTAAGTGTGTGTGTGTGTGTGTGTGTGTGTGTGTGTGTGTGTGTGTGTGTGTGTGTGTGTGTGTGTGTGTGTGTGTGTGTCTGTATAAATACATGTTAGATCTTAAAACCCAGAGCTAGTCCGCTTGACTTCACTTTTTTAGCCGCAACTCAACTTCACAAAATTTTCAGCTTGATGATATAAAACATCTAAACACATCAACTCACATGACAAACAAACCAAAAATAAAATATTTGTGACTGGTTGCAAGCCCTTCCTACCTATTTTCTTTAATATTCTCCTGCCAAAGTTGCTGAAATTCACAGAGGGAGGGAAAAACATTTTTATTTATTTAACCTGGGTTGACAAGGTTAGTCCCATGAGGTTAGTAGCCTCTTTTCAAGGGATACCTGAGGCAGTATTTCTATTACCAGGGGAAATTTGGCCAAAACATTGGGGAACTTCCCCTACTCATTAGCAAGCATGGTATATTCTTGTTGTGAGAGATCCTGCTTCTGGTACGAGCATAGTGGTGGCTCAGAGAAGTAGGAAGGAAGATGGAAAATGTCTGCAGTGTGGAGGAGGTGGTTGGTAAAAGTTTGAGGATAAAGAAGAAAGGTCGGAGATGATGTTTATGGTGAAGGAAGTCAATAACAACCAAATGGCATGGAAGAACAAGAGTTCCAAAATATAAATCTTTTATTAATAAATAAAACTCCACAAAACCAAGATTAAGCAATTTTATCTCACTCGGGGGACTTACTCAGAATGTCAGTAACTACCTTCAGGCACATTTTATACCACAGGTTTTCAGTCATTAAAATTCTTTACAATTAACATTAATTGAAATTAATAAAATAAATTAAAACCCAAGTTAAAATTTAAAGAGACATGCAGTGTGTGTGTGTGTGTGTGTGTGTGTGTAAATGCCCCAACATACTACACCTGCTGGCTATAGGTGTTCAGGCTCAAACTCTGTACCTTTGCTTTAGGGTAAGAACAGCCTAAAGTCCCTAACCACTACCATTTCTCAACTTTGTTCAGATTTGCTTTTCTAATGGTTGTGAGCTATGGTGAGAACTGAAGTTGCATTTCTCCTATTATTGTTTTTGATGTTTGCCCAGGTTTTTTGTGCTAAGGTGTGAAGTGAGAACCGGATTTGTATTCCCTCATTATTGGCTTTGTTTGTCCAGGTTTTATGTGCTAAGAGGTTGAGAGCTATCTAAATGATGGCCATTAAGTTTGTCTTCCTATTTTTCAAACTGCTGATTTACCATAGTGGTATGTTGCACTGACTATAGTGCATATGGTTCTGGGTTCAAGACATATATGGTAACACGCAGCATTTTATTCTAGCAACTTTTCAAAATTATACAAGCAATGTTTAAAATGTGTCCCTGTTTTCTGGGCTTTTGACCCCCCCCCCCCCAATAAATGTTGGCTTTTTCCAGATTTCTTGTGCTGCAAAGTTCAGAGATACAGCTGAGTGTCAACATTTTACAAGGAGCTGAGAGCTGCAGGGGAACTTAAGTTTAGTGCTTATGCAGAGTCTGCTTGTACTGTTAATTGCACAACAGGTAGTGTACTTGCTTTTGATGCAGAAGGCTGTGGGTTCTTCTCCCACAGTGGGTAGATGCATTGCTGATACTGTACTGTGTTGTAAAGGGGGGTGGATGCTGTCATCTGTTTTGGCGAAGATATCTAGTAGTAACTATGAACCTGTTATCAGTTTGCCATCCATCCCTGTTGCAATATTACTAGCGTATCATTGTTTTTAAAGCAACATAAGGCAATTTATTCCTCAAGGGCAACAGGCACATTATCTGTAGATGAAACCATGAAATATAAAGTTGTTTGCTAGCAGCAGCCTCTTCATTAATTACAGATTTCTCTAATGTGGAATTATGTAGATGGCTTTTACTAGTTCAGAGATTGTGCATATTTACTGATACTGGTGGACTGTAGAAGTTTGAGTAGACTTTTATGATGGAAGGTGTATCAAAGAGCACGTGTATGTTTCATGTGCAAGGGGCCTATGATTTGAAAACAGCCAAAAGTTAATCTTTATCTGCCACTGGCAAAATGTATTTTCTTTGAATGTAGGTTTCAATGCTGTTTCAATGAATGTGAGTTTCAAGGGCAGAGAAGTTTTAATGCTAAGTCTAGTTTCATTGTGAGACTGCATTGCTTTGTTTAGCAGATATTTATTGGTGTTCGTGCTGTAAAATGCAAAATTAAAACTTTTTTTCTGGCAAATCATTTAGGAATGAAGTCACTAAATAATGACTGATGTTAAGTTTCAGACGTCATAATCTTCAGAAAAATGCATGCTAAAGCAAGACCTGATATTCTAGCAACTGTCTTAAGTTTATACAAGGTCAATTTTTAGTACTGTTTGCATGTTTCCCCAATATATTTGGCCTTGTCCAGATTTCCTGCATTAAGAGGTTGAGAAGTATGTGCAAATAAATCGCTTTATAGAATTAGGAATATCCAAACTTCAGAAATGCATATAGCTTCTCTAATTTTGTCAGCTGCTCTAAGTTAACTGTGCTCATATTAAAATGGTGTCCCTTCTTTGACAGGTTCCCAGCTGTATTGTCTGGCAATTTTATATTTTTGCATCACATTTTTGGTCCGTTTTTCATAAAATTGTGGTTTTCTGGCAAATTAGTGGCAAATTGTTAAAGACTGAAGATAGAAAATAATGGCAGACATTTGAGTTTTAGATTTCATACCTTTCAGAAAATTCGTACTAATGCAAGACCTACTACTATTCTATTATCTTTCTAAGTTTATAAGAGCAATATTTAAAAAATGTCCTTATTTTTGGGCCTTTGCCTCAGTTTTATTTATGAGTTTGTTGCTCTAAGAGGTTGAGAGGTGTGTGTGTGTGTGGTAGGTAGCATACCTCTCAACTGTCCAAATTTTGCAGAATGTCCAGATTTTTGCCCCATATTTTTTGTCTGTTCCTCATAAATTTTGTGATTTTTCTAGAAAATCATTGAAGGCTGAAGTTGCTAAATAATGACAGACATTTGAGTTTCAGACTTCATGTCCTTTAGAAAAATTCATACTAGCACAAATCCTGTTATTCTAGCAACTTCCTCATACTAGCACAAATCCTGTTATTCTAGCAACTTTCTAAGTTCACGCGAGCATTATTTAATATCTGTCCCTGTTTATTTTAGGCTTTGTCCATATTTCTTGCACTAAGAGGTAGGTAGGGGTGTGTATGAATGAAACATCCTAGTTAGGGGTGGTTAGTAATTCAAGCTCAAAACCTGTACCTTAGTTACAGAAAACAAAAGCATAAATTCTCTACCCTAACTACCATGCTGCATTTTTCAAAGAACTGACATTTCATGTTAATTTTCAATTCAAGGAACCGAGTTTGAGTGAATTTATATTGTATTACTGAAGAGGCATTACAGCGAATGCCTCTTTATCAACACTAAAAGAGCGAACCGTGAATTACAAGAATGACCGTAGCTTGGCTGGGGAGGGGGGTAGCAGTTTGAGAGCTGTGAGTACAAATTTGAAAATCCTAGCTACACCCCTGATTGTAGTAGTGATGGGGGGTATTGGTAAGGATCCAGTCTATTATGGAGCTGGAAGTAGAGTATTTATTGAAGTGAGTGGGTGATGATATAAGTTGGTGGAATCCATGAAGGAAGATGCTGAGTTGGGGAGAGTCAGTAGAGAGTTTGGACCAGTCTATGTTGACATCGCCAAGTATAAGTGCCTCGTATGGTATATTTTGAGAGAACCAGGATAGGATGTTTTCTAGAATAGGCAGATTGTTGCCAGGAGGTAGATAGATGGAAGTTATAGCAAGTTTTTTTTGTGTGGATTCAGATGGCAGTTAAGGATGATGAGTTCAGCTGGGAGGAAGTCAGGAATAGAGGATGGGTATGGTGATATGTTAAGGTTGTTAGAGTAGAGGATGGCACATCACCCCCTTTTTTTTACAGGTCTGTCAGATCTGAAGATGTTATAGCCAGGTGGGAGTATTTCACTGTCTGAGATATGTGGCTTAAGCCAGATTTCTGATGGGGAAAGAATGTTTGGGGTATTGAGAGCAATCCATGAGTGCAGCTCAGTAACCTTATTTGTTAGGCTTTGAATATTCAGAGAGTAAATGGTTAAGTCTTTAGCTGGAAACGATTGTTGTGACTGAGACTGATGATTGTATGAGGTGTAAGATGAGGGCAGTGTAGGGGTAGTTGTGAAGGTGGTTGTGGGGAGAGTACTGGTGGGGTGAGTTGAATTGGGTCCGGGGTTGGGATGAACATCACCAGAGCAGAGTAGTTGTTTAGAGAGAGGAGAAAGTGTAGTAAATTATAGATAGAGTTTGTGTAGCTTTGATTTAGCTTTAGGGGAAGGTTTAATAACCTGTAAAAAGGGAGGTTTGAATAGACTTGAGGTAGAGGTAGTGAAGAGATCTGGGGAGATAGTAAAAGAAGAAGTAATTGGAGGTATGTTGTATGAGTGAGAAGTTGGGGTGCATTGGAGTGGGTCATACAGGTTGGAGTGATAAGATGTGGTGATAGAGAGAAAAAGAAGCAGTGTAGAAGATAAGAGTAGATATAGCATGTTGGAGTAAAAAATGGTTGGGTTGGGAGAATAGGTGGAGTGTATGAAGTGATGTTAATAAGATTGACAGATCGGTGAGATGGAAGTGATATTAATAAGAATGACAGATTGGTAAGGTGGGAGTGGTGATTGGCAGGAAGTGGAGCTGTATGGATAGTAAGACAGGAAGGGGAGGGATAATTAGGTATAAAGGTAATTGTAATGGTAAATGTAATTGTAAAGGTAAATGTAGTGGACGGATAATTAGGTATAAAGGTAATTGTAATGGTAAATGTAATTGTAAAGGTAAATGTAATGCTATAGCCCAAATGAACTAGATGTAGTCAGAAATGAAATAATGCCCATGTGACAAGGGAGACTGAGGCCTTAATTTTCTAATCAGAATAATAGTACTGCCAAGCATTTATCATCTGATAATATTTTAAGATATCTAATGACCTTTAGTAGGACAAGTAAAATTATTGAAAAAGTCATTAGAAATAATTTGCACATACTAGAGGCTATGCCAGATTACGGCAAATGGATCTGTGATAGGCCATATTTTACTTATAGAAATTGTAATAGTTTAAAGAGACGTCTGTGTTATAAAGACTTTAGTTTAAGTAGAACAGAACATATGATACATAATAAGAAAGGTACTTATCCATGTTACAATTGTGTATCTTGTGCTAGTATTATTAAAACAACTGAATTTGTGCATCCACGTAATGGGAGGAATTTTGAATTTTGTTGTACAGCTACTTGCAATACAACTAATGTGGTTTATTTAGCATTATGCCAACAATGTTCCTGTTTTTATGTTGGCAAATCAACAGGAAGGCTAAGAGATAGGATTGTGGAGCATAAATCGGAAATAAGAAGGAAGGTGATTACTAACTCTCTAGCCAAACACATACAGGAGACAGATGAATCACACCATTTTCTTTTTTATGTAATAGATATTCCCCAGGATTTACTAATCTTCTGTGTAAGACTAGATTAGTCTTACATGGAAATGTAAGTCTAAGAGCATGACGGCAGCGCACCATGCTTATTAATGAGGGCGCGCTGCCTCAACTCTAAAGCTTACACGGAGCATGGACGAGTATAGGGGGCATGTCGGACTGCTGAGCAGTCCAAAAATCCATGCCCCTGCACTGACAAAACCCAAGAAATGTTGAGTTACATGAGCGAGTCCGCTGACATGTGTACATTGTAACACTACACTCCCCTATATGTTAAACCTCGTACAAATTTAAACATTAAAATAAATTTTTTTTGTTTTATTTCCGATATAACTGCCCATATTTGTACGTGTTTGCGTGGGATTGCCCATTGCTTAGCTACAGTTAGCAGCTTAGACACCAAAGAGAATAATAAGAAAAAATATGCAAATTAAGCAAAATAGTGATAGCGTAGTGGTTAGAGTCTTCACACAAAGAGGAGGTGTTCCCGGTTCGAGTCCCACTACTGCACGTTCCATTTTGTGTTGGAAATCTGTATACAAAAATATTTCCTGACATTTATCATGTATAAGTTTTGTAAAAAGCATTTAAATGTTATATGTAGTAATGAACGAATTATATATATATATATATATCTATATATATATCTATATATATATATATATATATATATATATATTTATATATATGAAGGTGAAATGGTTATGTATTCTGAGGCATGAATAACTTACTTTAAGCAACATAAAACACGACTAAACACATTTTAGCAGTATTTAGCACATTTAAAACCAATTGCTCGTAGCTGAGAAGTGCATTAACAAGCGCAATGTATTTGCGAGTAGCTGCGCACCACGCTAACCAGCGCAAATACAACATATTTGCGCAGAGATGCGCACCGCGCTAACTAGCACAATGTCGGGCAATGTCAGGCAATGTTGGGCAATGTTGCGCAATGTTGAACAAAGTCAGGCAAAGTTGAGCAAAGTCGGCTAAACACGGTCACACCTCCTTTACTGTACCTTAACCATTCAGGTCTGGCCAGTAGGAAAATAAAAAGCAGTGACAGGGCTCAAACTCAGGATACTGTGCACTATAGTCACAGTACATAACCATTAAGCCATGACAGCATTTCATAACCATGCCCTTTCAACAGACACATATCTATCAAAGGAATATTAAACATTGCTAATATCAGCTAAGCAGGTGTGCCTACAGCTGAGTTTTTTCAAAACTGGCCAGTCACAAATAAGTGCGGGAAATGAGGCATATTTAAGTTCCATAGGCGGGAATACTTGCCGTAACTGGTTGTAGCTCCCTTCTGCAGTCAGCATGGCCGGTGTTGGAGAAGGCACTCGATTTCGAGCGCAAAGTTGGGGCATTGAGGAGACCAAAGTAATGGTTTGGCTCCTTGTCCACAATCATGAGGAAAGACTCCTGTGGGGCCAGTACCAGGGCACACAATATAAAACGGAGGCCTGGAACAGTCTAGCTCATGATCTCACCAGTGCCACTGGCATTCCTCTGACTGGTAAGCAGGTCAGGCACCATTATTCTGACCTAAAGCGATGTAAGGAGGATCAACTGGACTAGTGTATCCAGGAGTCCCGTGCGATGCCTAGTACACCAGTACTGAGTAAGTAGCCATTGTATTAAGTAGTTAAGAATTGCTCTGCTTGTCTATACTTTGGATAGGTATGTCTCAATTTCACTGCAATTACTTCACAGCTGCAGGTGTCCTGGCTATGAATCAGCAAGCCCATGAAGGTAGGTTGCAAAGGCTGCATCATCAGGCAGGTTAGTAATTATTCTGCATGTACTGTTATATAAAATAAATGAGAGAGCCTTCAAAAAGTGTTTTAACCCAATAAATAAAGGTGTAATAATCGTTTAATAAATGTATAATTCCTGGAGTGCATCTGTGTCATTTTGTGATATGTTGTACTGTTGCATTTTACAAATAGTACTGTTGTATTAAGCAGTGTTAACCCACACTTGGGTAGGCCCATATAAAGTGGATGAAGGGAGTGCCAGTAGCTTTTATGCATATTTACAGCCCTCAACTGTTGGTTCATGCCCAGCATGTACAGGTTAATCTGGCACATGAGTAGCTTGGTATTTTGTTCCCCAGAAATGTCAGTGTGCTGCCAGAAATGTAGGGAGCTGTTAACATATAACTGATACTTTCACCTGAACATATCTAGATAATTAAATGAAAGTAGAGCTGTCAGTATACCATCTTAGCAGTAGTGTGTGTGAGCAACTCTCAAAATATGTAACAGTAACATCTTCATCTTGGATAGTTTGTATGTAAGATACAGCTCATGTATATAAAGATCTAGCAAAATCCAATTGCACAATATAAGGACATTGGGTAGTGTAATAATACATGTAAGGGACATTTAACTGCAGTTAATAGGAATGTAGTGAAAACTAGAAGGATATATAAGTTGTTAATTGAGCTATCATTTTCCACCCTACTGTATGTGCATAAAAAATGCAATTCCACACCTCAATCGGTATGTCTAATCTCAAAACATTTGTTGGGACATATGTCCTATTGGTTTATAAATATTTGCATTTATTTCTATGCATGTGCCCTGTTATAACACCGCAATATTGGTGGCCTGTTGCCATCAATTCAACCTGCATGCTGTTGTAATGTCCACGATTGTTTTATATATGCATGTGTTATGCTTGCTTTTCAACTGTTGAAAATCTGGTGTGTGGGTTAATGGGAATACTTCTGCATGCTGTTATAACTAATTGGGAATGCTATTGACTGTTACTAACTCATATCTTTATTAAACTCTCCAAAACATAGTTCGTATGGGAAGGCATGTCCCAGCGGACCCACCTGTCCCAACTCAGCTGGCCATGGCACCTGGCACCAGCAGGTCCGGTGCCCAGCCTTGGACCTCCTCCATTGGCCCTGTGCAACCTTCGGGTGGAAGCACTGCAGGGGATGGGGCTCAACCCCCCCCCCATGCAAGCCTGGGCAGAGAAGGGCCACCTATCACCCTTCGAATAGTCTGGGCTATGGGGCATAGAGAGATTGACCGTTCTGTTGCAGAGCATCTATGCCAGCTTGAGGCATGAGTGGCGCAACTCCCAGGTCAGCCTGCCCCTCCTACACAGTCCCCAGCACAGCCACCCTCTGGGCTGTGAAGGTGCAGTGGTGACTGCCCATGGGTGGGGACCCCAGTCCCACTGTTTCCATCTGTGGGCTCATGGGCTTGCGATTTCCAAACACCCCTCCCTGTCAAAGGTGTTCACCCACCACATGTGTCATATATCGCCCCTGTATACATCTTGTTTGTCTTGTCTGTTTACCTCCCCAACCTACCTCCCCAAATATACCTACTTCCCCTACCCCACATTCCACTCTCACCTGAAAAAAAAGGGCAATCTGCTCCCAAAAAAAAATTACACCCCATACATAGCTGCCCATTTTGCACACATGTCCACTGGACACAGTAAATGCAATTTAATTGGCATTACAACATACTTTGTGGTCCTCACCCCTCTCTCAGTGGTTGAAGGTTTCATATCTACCTCCAAATTTATTCCATATGCACAGCTGTTGCTGTTAAAGAAATAGGTAGCTATGGACCTTCCCTACACCCATCCAGCACATCCCAAGCTACTTTCCATACTTTCTTTCCCTCTTTGTGCCCCTTTTTCACCACTTTCCTATCTCCCCATTTTTCTATTCTTTCAAAGAAATGTGTGCGGCGGTTAGCAGGAGTAAGCACTATTAAGCAGTAGTTAGCAGGTTTGCGCGAGTGTGCGCTTAGCTAAGCATCATGCAAACCCATGCAAACCCGCTTACAACTGATTAAAAGTGCCTTAGTCACTCTGTATGTGAGGGCCCTTGTTCTGCTCAGGAGCAAAATAAAACACCTCTGTCAGTCTCGAACCTCAGACCTTGTGCACACTACATAACATGAAGTACCACTAAGCCATGGTAGATATACAACAAGTTGGTGCTGAAATAAATATATCATGCATCAGAATGAGTGAATGTAAAGGAAAAATAGGAATGCAATACCACACAACTTGTTATGTGGATCTTTACCAAGAGTTGTTGAGGGATTACATTACATGACTGTGATAAGAGAAGCAGCCATTCTAGCAGGAAATAATGTTACACCATTGTTTTACAACCCCACACAGTATCACAGCAGGACAAACACTAGCATATCTGTTTAGGGCAGAGGCCATACCTCCCAACTGTCCCTAATTTTCAGGGATGTCCCTGATTTTGACACAAATTTTAGCTTTGTCCCTCTGAATCCCTCCTAAAACTACTGACTTTGGCCAGAAAGGTGATGAATTACACTTAATGAATAATGACAATAATTAAGAGTTAGACACTTATTTTACTTCAGAAAGGGTGTATTAATTCATATGCTCTGATTCCCTCAATGTTTCAACTTAATGGCACTAACATTTTAAAGGTGTCCTTGACTTTTTCCTTACTTTTCCCTGAGTCTGTTCAGATATGTACCTGAGTGTTTGAGAGGTCAGGTAGAGGCAGAAACACAGAAGCATATCAGCCTTTCTGCTGTTACACACTGTGCAAATAGCTTTGGAATGAGTTTTGGAAGCATACACTTATGTAGGAATACAACACTGAAATACAAATGGATGTAGCCATGTACTGGTAGCAGCCAACTGTAACAATGCCATTGCTCTATTACTGAAAAGACCTGTGTGGTGCACAGACAAAAAATAACAGGCTATTCTCTGGCTACCATGTGGATAGGTCCACAGTTGGGAGTTACGCAGACAGACTACTTGCCTTGATAAACTAACATATACACAGCAACCCTGTAAGTCCAGCAAGATAAAATCCAGACAATAGTATTTATGCTCTCTGTACTTCTGCACCTCTACCAAATGTAGAATCTACCTGTGTGTGCAGGGTCTACCAAGGATGTAGGTAAGCATACTCACTGTGCTGACATGTGTCCAGTTTTTCTGAGCAGCTTGTGCTAATGTCAACACTAAAAAAGCACAAACTGTTCAGAACTGAGTAAATGAATATTCACAGTATAGCAGTTCACAAACAATTCGTGTGCCAAAGGAATGCATATCAATAACTAGCTTTGTATGGCAGTTAATTGTAAAAGTTGAAAAGAAAGTACATCTTTCCATCTATCTTGGGGTAGCATTTTGAGGGGTGAGTACATTTCTACACTGACAAGTACTGGAAGCAGCAACATTAGGTACAAAATGTAAATCTCTGACTAAACCCCTGGCTTCTGATATAAGAACTATACCAACCTTCTGTCTTAAACAATGATGTCCACAGCAAACAAGGATGATCTCCATCTTGGAAAGCTGAAAAAGCCATGCCTACCTGAGTTAGCAATTTATAGTACTGGGTTGCTATGACAGTGATTACTGCAATTACTACACAGCAGACTGCATGCATTTGTCCACTAGGTGGCATCCTCTCTTAATTCCTGTTTCATGACTTCTTTATTTTCACTATCTCTTAATTACCTATTTCTTTGGACATCTGCTTAGATCTCTCAACTCTAGGCTCACCCCATCCCACCTAATCCCTGTCCCCTGGACTTACCTTCAGCTACTAGTGCTCCACAGATCGGTTCTTGTTCACCCTTAGCCTTCCCTCGGGTCTACCCGCTCCGTTCGCCCTGCGGGCTCACTCTGCTCCTCTACCCTGCCCCAATTCTCACCCACCCCCAACACCTCTACATTTATACCCTTTAGCCACTCCCATCTCCCCGCCCCAACCAACTAGTAACCTCCTCCCTTCCACACCCACTTCTTACTCCTGCCCTCATTTCACCAATACTCTTCCATACCTCCCCTCTCAGCCTCCTCCCAAAATTTATAACTCTCATACCTAGTAAACTAGCCATCCACAACATACCTTCCCTCAATAACCTATCCCACTATGCTCTCAAAGGCCATCCGCACTCCATCCTTTCATACTACAAACCATCTTAACCTACCTGTCTTACATTCACACTTCCCAATCTCTCCATGCCTATACCCCATAAAACACCATCTTTTCTTCTCTTATAAACTTATTACTTTTCACAACTATGCTAACCCTATAACAACTACCTTAAATCTAGCTAAACTCAACCCTGTCTCTAAACAGACAAAGTACCTCCCCAACCTAATGCTATATCTGACTTCTATTCTATTATCAGGAGACATACACCCTAACCCAGGCCCATCATCATCCTCTCCAACAGATAAATCCATACTACTCACCTCCTTAAACACCCAAAGTATAGTTAACAAAATCCCTAATCTGCATGCCTGGCTTACATATAACAAACCAGACATTTTGTACATCTCTAAAACTTGGTTAAAACCTCATATAAAAGATTCCGAAATAATTCCACCCAACTACTCTATAATCAGAAAAGATAGAACAAACAAAAAAGGAGGTGGAGTAGCCCTTCTATACCTATCCTCCTTAACAGTTACCCCTTATAACAAACCAACTCTCCAATTCAATAATGCAGAATTACTCCTAGCACAGCTTCAAGTAAATAAACACAAACACATGTGCATAGCCTCCCTCTACATCCCCCCTAGCAACAATATTTCTACACTAGAAAATATCCTCTCCTGGATTTCCAATAACATTAACAATGAAACTATACATATGGGTGACATGAATATTAATTGGTCTGCAATACAGTCTCCCACAAATCCACTTAACATTAATCTTTACAACTTCTCTCAACTGATCAACTCCATAACTTGGCCCTCAAAAAACCTCACCAGTGATAGTACCCTAGACTGGATATTAGTCTCCCACCCTCATTACTTCTCAAATAGTGGCACCCTGCCTGATTCCCTTAGTGACCACTTGCCCACATTCACACACCGACTAACTTCACCCCTACATCTTACTCACAATTTTATTACTACTGCCAAAAAACTTTAACCCACTACCTTTTCCAACTCTCTAAAAGCAATCAACTGGTACACCCTAAAAACTCTACCCCTGGAACAGGCTGTCGCCCACTTTAACTCAACTTTTCTAAACCTTTTAGAGCAACAAGCCCCCATAAAAATAAAAAGAATAAAAAACAAAACTGCCCCTTGGCTAACAAAAAACACACTAGTAACTATGCACCTTAGAGATAAGGCATGGTCATCGTATCAGAAACATAGGACTCCCCTAGCCCATAACGAATACAAATCACTCAGAAACAAAGTAAAAAAAACTTATCATCTCCGATAGACAAAATTACTTCTCCATAATCCAAAACAACAACAAAACAAACCCTCAAAAATTTTGGAAATGCATCTCTACCCTCCTTAATCCCAACAAACCAGATATCACTAGCCCAGACCCTAACGCTCCTGACATAGACTTGGCCACTCAATTCAACATCTTCTTCATTGATTCTGTCTCCAAACTAACCTCATCCTTTTCATCTTCAAACCCCACCACACCCCAATCCTCCCCTACCAATGTTTCACCACTCACCACTGCTCCTCCCCCTATCTCCACTCCATCAACATTCCCAAATTCCCCCCTCCCCCATCATTCTCACTAAAACCTATACCCATATCCACCATAAAAAAACTACTTCAGAAACTAAAACCATGCTGTAATGCCCCTGATAACATTCCTTCTTACTTTCTCAGCATAGCTGCTGAAGCCATTGCCTACCCCATCAGCATTTTAATCAACCATTCCATTCAAGAAAGCTCAGTACCCCAAATCTGGAAAAAGGCTTTTGTTGTTCCATTGCACAAAGGAGGCAGCGATAACAATATTACTAGTTTCCATCCAATCGCTATCCTATCTTCTATATCTAAACTTTTAGAAATGTGTATTCACCTACAACTCCTACCATACCTCTTAGACAATAATCTACCAACTTCAACACAACATGGTTTCAGACCAGGACACAGTACTATGACCACCCCACTCTCCTTCTTGGAAGCTGTGCCCTCCTACTAGAACTCTCTAAAGCCTTTGATGCTATCTCCCACAATTTACTACTAACTAAACTCTCCAAACTTAACTTGTCACCCTCTTCTCTGAACTGGTTCACTAGCTACTTATCCAATACATATCAAGCAGTAAGATGAAAAAAAGCCACCTCCCCTTTCATCAACACCCCATCCGGTGTTCCCCAAGGATCTTTACTGGGTCCCCTGCTTTTCAATATATTCAAAATGATTTCCACAACTCTATCCCTTCAACTAAAATTATCCAATATGCAGATGATTCAACTATTATCTGTTCTGCTACCTCCATCCCCACACTGCTAAAGCTTACTCAAGATGTATTCTCAACCACCGAACAATGGATGAAAACAAATCACCTTGTACTCAATGCCTCCAAAACCAAAGTAATGGTATTCACCCCCTCTAAAGCTACCTTTTTCAATCCAAGTAATTGCACTATTACTAGTTACAACAATACACCCCTAGAACTGGTATCTGAAGCCAAATTACTTGGGGTCCAAATTGATAGTCAGCTTAAATTTAATTCCCATCTTCAACTAAATATAAAAAAACACACCAAAAACTCGGCATGCTCTACAGACAGAATCGTTATCTTACACCCTCCACTAAACTCACCCTATCTATCACATTTCTCATCTCATCCCTCCTCTATGGAGCCCCACTTCTAACTAACCTACAATCTTCTCTCAAAACACAACTCTCCTCTTGCTATACCAAAATTGCCAAGTTTGCTACCTCCCATAAGTCCTCCTCACACCACTGTTTGGCTCTCCACAAACTAAAATGGTTAGAACTACCCAATCACTTCACCTACGTTCAACTGACTCTTGCACACAAACTCATCTTTAATCCCTCCCTCTGCCCATCCCTTTCCTCTAACTTCAAAATGCACCTCCTTGATAGAATTCTAAGACCTAACAACCAAAACCTTATTGAACTGTATAAATAAATTCGTCCCCCTGGAAAAAATCTCTTATCCTACGGTCTTGCTCATCTCTGGAACTCCTTACCCCCATCCATTCGTACCATCACAAATCACTTCTCATTCAAAAAAATCCCTTCACTCACACCTAATTTCCCAGTAGCAATGCTCCTGCTCCCACCCAACATAATATCCTCATACTGAGAATTTCCACTTCTCCTCCCCTTTTCATAAGGAGAATTTCTACTTACTCTCCTAAACTCATAGATCTTGCTCTTGCTTGTATTAACTTTTTCTGAATACTTAAAGGTACCTAAGTGTAAATATACCCTAAGATAGAAAAAGTTCTTTGTTTCTATATTGAAAAGTTCCATGTCGGCTCATATACCTTTCTCTTGCTTGTATTAAGCTACTCATCCTGAATACATGAAAGATATCTCCAGTGTAACCCACCCTAATTTGTAAAAGCCTTTCAGTTTCTATATTGTAAATTGTTTTCAGCGATACAAGATTGTAATATTTGTATATGTTTGTACACTAGTCTACTGTATTTCCAAGTCCATAGGAATTGTATAATTGAAACTAAATACCTTATCGTAACCTTGCTAATTGTTTTTGGAGCTTTTCTCCCCAGGGCTCCATTGAAAATGGGTTATTTTGGCCCAATGGACTATACTGGTAAACCAACTGCAAATAAATAAAATAAATAAATAAATAATGTAATTAGGAAGTGGTGGTCTCTAATTGGTGCAGAGGCCATCACATGCTCATGTGCAAATACCTACAAAAGCAGGCTGCAATCTTTACCAACAAACTCAATCACTCTATTGCAGAGACTGACAGAGAGAGAGACAGAGAGAGGGAGAGAGAGAGACAGACAAAAGGAAAAAGAAAAAGAAAGATTACCAAATCATACAAAGGAAAGGTATGTGACACATATGTATTTACTGGCATGTAGTAGATGTTATTGAAGAATAGCCTACATAATGTAAATCATTCATATGTGGCAGTAGTACTTATTTATGCATAGATGTTCTTCTTAACTACTGCTATGAACAATACAGTGTGTACCTGTTGGCAGTGGGACATACCTGTGAAATGTGTAGTTCAGCATTAAATTTAAAAGATCTGATCCATGTTATCTGTGTTCTGTACAGTAGTGTGGCCAATGGCTGTTGGGGGGATTAGCACTGACATTATATAAACATGGGTGTGACAGAACAACACATGCATGATAGTCATATTAAAGTGTAGCTTAGCATTGGCAACTGCTGTAGCAGTCTAGTATGCTTATCTAGCATTTGTAGCCATATATACCCCCCTAATGTTAGTGTGTGTTCATATGTGACACCTGTTTGTGTTGCAGCAAGACCCAACAGTTCAGCTGTGAAGTCCAGGGACTTACAACAGTGTGGACCTTGTGTGTGTATGCCACACACATATGGAGAAATATATATGTGTTATATATATTCACATCTGTATATGTGCATAGAGCAGGGGACATACTGCAACTGTTTGTAAAGGGTGGAGATATATATGTTGGTGAAGGTTAGTATGCGCATTTTTGTATGTAGGTTTTAGTGTGTGACAAACAAGACAGCATACAGTGCTGGTATATGACATGTGGTGGTTAAACACTGTGGGTGGTTTGTTCAGTTTGCAATGTTGAAGCCAGTGAGGCTTGCTAAAGCTACCTGGGCTGTGAACACCTTCAATGCATTTATCCCAAGACTGCGATTTTATTACATTACTGTACACCTCACATCCTTTGTATAATTGATATTCTCACTATGAAAGGTGAAATGTGTATGTGACTGCCAATGGATGTGTATATGTATATAAATATATATATATATATATATATATATATATTTATATATATATATATATATATATATATATATATATATATATATATATATATATATATGTATATATATATATATATATATATATATATATATATAGAGTTATATATACTCATACACACCTACATCTACTTGTTGCAATACATTCTCTGTACTGTTAACTGACTGTGATGGTCAATATGTTTGTGAATACATCAAATATATGTATCTGTGGGATAGCTTATTGGGAAACTGTTTATGTCATGGTATTATGGGCAGTTGCTTTGATCCTAGCAAAAGCTGTGTATTCTGTTGCTAGGCAGAAAAAGTGCTATTGCATACAGTGTGATTAAGTCCCTTGGTTTTAACTAGGGTGTGTCATTGGAGGCTAAAGCACTGCATCTATGATTATTGATTGGTACTGATGTTGAATCCAAATCCTGTGTGTACTGTAGTACTACTTGAAGCTCTGGGCCTGTACAGCAAAGTATGGTGTATGTACACATTGCCTGTATCCACTGCTTTATGTGGTCCCTGTATTAATCACAGATTACATTTCTCAAGATTAAGGTTGTGTAAGTACTGACACACAGTACTGTATAGTACACACTGAAAGCTTATCTGGGTTGTCATACCTTTGTCTCCTGTAATTATGTCTGATGTGTGTGTGGGTATGTCTGTAACATGTCCTTTGATATATGTGTGGTAAAACATATAACTGCGTATCTAGCAACATTCATAGTGTACTACAGCAGTTGTTGTGTCTTTCAGCTTTTCCCGGTTAGGGGTCGCCACAGCGGAACTCCGGTCCGCTAATGATTGGCAGTAGATTTTTACATGTCAAGTTGTCAGCCCTGATGCACAACCTTCAACAAAGGTACGCCCATTCACGCATGTCTACAGACAGAAGACGCTCTAGCTGAGAATCAAATGGGACAACGTCTTACTGTGAGGCGACAGCATACTACAGCAGTATGCAACCTATATTCCCAATTGTGCACATATTTTGGACATGGGTTTGCCATTAACAAGTTGTGTGGTATAATAGTAATACATTTACTGGACCTTACACTCATTGTGATGGATGATATATTTCTTTACACATCAGCTTGATGTATATCTGCTGTGACTAGGTGGTGCATCGTGTTGCATACAGTGTGCCAGATACTCTTGTATAGTCTTATATAGTGATTTTATTTTGTTGCTGTGCAGAACATGGTTCATTAGACTGAGAGTGAGCCAGGTACTTCCAAGCAGTTGTGGGGTGAGCAGTGATAAGTGGCAGTTAAAGTGTTTCACTCTTGGTTAGCTAAAAGGTTGCTATATATGGCAGTTCAGTGATATCTGTGCTGTATAATGTTAAATGTGCCATATGACTTGCTCAGACATATTTTTGTATTTATGTCTTCCAGGGATCATGGCACATTGCAGGAACCCCACTTACAGTAGTGCTGAAGGTGACATAATTACTGCCAGTATGATTCAGCACTACAGTCTCATGTTCTCACGAACCAGCCAGGACCAGCAGGAGCGTACTGCAATGTGGCAAGATGTTGTCCGCAGGGTAAATGAAGTAGGCCTGCATAACTGGACATATGAGCAGGTACACCACCACTGCAGTGATCTTCTCAGACATGTCCGTCAGCGTGCTGCTGATGTGCGGAGACAACAGCTTGCAACAGGAGGTGGTGTTAATATCCATCCCCCCCTCACCAGAGTGGAGGAGCTGCTCCTGAGCCTGGTGGCACCTGCCCAACAAATACAGCAGCAGACATACACCATGATGGAGGTTGGAGCCACCCAGCAAGCACACATGGAGCATGCAGGTAACATGGCATATCTATAGACTACTGTTATTTGTATGGGTAGATCATGCATATGTGAGATGTGGAGTGTGTCGTTAAAAGATGTGGAGCTGGTTGTTGTGCAATACTGATCATTTGGAACATAATCTGTAGCCCTGTGAATGTAAACTGTTGTTGTACTGTAAGATTGCAAACACACAGTAGCAATGCCAAAGTTGTGGCCACTGACAAACTGTCTCATCTCTATGTAGGTCCCTGTGGGGTGACATCAAGGCAGTGGACAGACACTGGTGAGTGTTTTATACATTTATTATTGTAAATAAAAAGTGCATGTCATAGTTAAGGTGTAGGCCATGTACACATGTAAAACACCTACCCATAATGCATGCTGTGCATGTTTGGTGTATGACCATGCACATCTCACTAATGTGATTAGCTGCCTCAAACACATGCAATACCCAGACCATCTCAAACAAATGTGGCTACACTGTAGTGACCATTGGGTAGGCACAGTTGATACTCAACATGCACATAACATACACATCTATGTCATAGACCGAGCATTTTAACATGCTACACATAAAGGATTCACAAACCCTTTGTAAAGACACACACCAGTATCCAAAATATCATCCACACATTACACATGGGGCATTTAAACACTCTGCAACACACTACACATTCATGTCAGGGAATGCTCCTTATTGGCCGCCTTACAAACTCATGTAACAACTGTTTGTGAAATGGTAACTGTAGCCAAGGTAGTACAGTTCTGGTACAGCATGAGTAGTGCTGGTTTGGGAAACATTTGTAGCCTTGAGTGACCACATGATGCTTCATGATGATGGCCTATGGTACTATACCCCATCCAGTTATTGTAAACACAGTACTACACATAGCTTTCATTGCTATACACCTTGCTCTACACCTTAATGTTGTGTGTGTGCACACATATGCACCTCTAAACAATATGCATACCAATCACTATTTGCACAACTGACACATATATGTCTTGTGATGCTTTTGAGTGGCTAGGTCATATGACACACATTGGGTATGTGTAGTGTTTAAATATGCAGTTGTGTTTTAGCATGCCATGTCATGGATGACACTGGCATGTCCACAATATGATCTACACTCACCATAAGTACCGTACATTGGGTATGTGGCCGAATGGTATTCCATCAATTATCCATGCACCACTGATGATGTTGTGTGAATAATCATCATACCGGTGCTAAAAATGTGTCTTCAATTATTTGCTAAAGACACAGAGGCTGTAATCAGCATTGGATACCTATCTGACACACAGATACACATCCAGCTATTATGTACACCTGTTTGTTATGGTGCACAGTACATTACAGAGTTTTGAATACCTGCACAGCAATGTTGAGTCCATGTATGCATTGTGTTCCAGGGGGAGGTCCATCCCCTAATAACAAAACACATGCATCAAAGCCATGTATACTATTAGTAACAAGGATTGTCTACACTTGCACTGCATGCTGTTGAGCAACACATGTCCTGCATGCTGACATGTGTGATATGACTGTTTTGCTTGTGATATTGTACCCCACCATCACCTGCTATAGTGTATGTTCTGAGATTGCTGGTATTGTGTGTGTCTGCTTTAGGGAGGAGTGTATTTCTGTGTGCGTGCATGTGTGCATGTGTGCAAGTGTGCATGTGTGCATGTGCATGTGTGCATGTGCACATGTGCACATGTGTGTATGTGGTCTGACATCATTTTCAGGTCTTAAAGTGTGATTCCTGTCTTCCTCTCACAGGTGCCGAGGTGGGGCTGGTTCGGTACAGCAGGAAACCTGATGTCACTGAGACAGACAGTGATCATGAGGATAGGTGTGTTGAGGCACAGGCAGGTTTGTCAGGGTCTGTTGTTGGGCCACCAATTGACAGTACACAAGTCTCCACCCCATCCATGCACTCAGTCATACTGACTGTACATCCATCATCACCATTGCCATTAGCTGAGGGACAGTGTACAGTTGGCACTGGCCAGGACAGTGTGGTATATATGGCACATGTATCAGGACACAGCAGCCATAGCCAGATGTCTGGAATGGTACCACATAGGCAGATGCCCATGGGTTCTTGTCAGAGTACTGCTGGTCAGCATGCCCCTGGCAGATGTGCTACACCTCTTTCTACCACACGCATGTTCCAGGCTGTCATGGAGGCACAGACATGAATGGAGCAGTACACCAGACAGGGACTAAGGGCACAGAGGGCTCATAACACCTCTGTAAATGACAGTATCCATGACCTAGCAGGTGCCATACGTAATTACATTGAGGCCATTGATAGACGTTGGGGTGAGACATTAGATGTCCTCCACAATGTCATATCCATGTGTCAGGACAGTGCAGGATGGTTGAGATGTCGACGTGGATGTATGCCAGCAACATCAGCAGCTGGAGGTCGCTGTGGACATCCAGCAAGTCACAGCCGCTCCCGTAGTGCCAGTACCAGCCCCAGCAATGTTGGGGGGGCTGTCCATAGACCGTCCTAGAAGACCATGTGCACATGGCTCTGGCCAGTCCCAGCAGGGACCTGGATCCAGTGGACACATGTCAACCTCTTCATATAGTACCCAGTCTGGATTAGTACCTGATACTGTCTGTAGCCCCCCTGCCAGGCACAGGTTCCGTATCCATGGCCAGAGATGGTGATCTGTAAAGCCTGCCAGGTGCAGTCTGTAGCTGTCTCACAAATCCCCATATATGGCAGCCATATGGTGGAACTGTGTGCATGCAGACAAACACACATAAACCAGAAACCTAGAGCAAACACATACCCACACACATTACATCAACATTGGCCCATAACAGTTCTCATGGCCCTCACACACACACTCACACACACATGTCGATTGTATGGCTCAGTGTAGGCCTCTGGAAAACCAACAACACACCCTGTGCATATGATGAAAGCTGCGCCACCTCCTGTCATCTGTAACATTGATGCATGAACAGGCTAACATGGTGCTGATGCACATGGTGACTTTAATAAAGTATAGCAATGGTCGAATGTGTAGCATGTTGTCAGCAGTAAAGTGTAATGATATCCTTGAAGGTGTAGCTGAGCAGGCATGATGCATTAAAGCTGCAATTAGCAATGTTGTATTGTTTCCACCAGTGTTTATTCCAATTGTGTTTTGTTTGCCCATGTGCCACTTGGCTGATGTGTGGTTGCATCAGCATGTGTTATACTGTGGAGAGTAAGTGTGGGGTGTGTGCAGCACAGGTCTGCAGGTGTACATTTGTGAACATGGTGGAGGTGCACTGTCTGCATGTACATGCATATTGGACACATGGGCAGGGTGACATGCCCTGTACTGGGCAGTGTTAACACTCCATACTTTCTATTGGTGGCCAGTATGCATTGTACTACACACATTTTGGAACTTGAGTACACATGTGTGTGTATGACATGGGTTGACACTGTGCTGTGGGTGATGCTGTTGTTGCTATCTGTCATTGGTTTGCATTACTAAGGTTAACACTGTCCCAGCTGCATAATCCTTTATTAATGCACACTGTTCACCTACAGGGTTGCATGGACTGTGCTATCACAAATACAAGAAATTCTCACTTATACAGTAAAAGTGCATTAGTCTCATGGACCCCTGCCATAAACTAAATATATAATAGAAGGTGTGAAGTTGTACCAGAAGAGTTACATACCAAGAAGGGATAACCTCTCTGGTCAGTATCATTGGGAAAATACAATCCCTCAATAAACATACAAGGCAAGCTTCAAAATACAAAATGGCAAGGATTCCAAAGACAACACTAAAGCTTTTTTCAGTGTTGCTCATAATCTACAGGGGAAATCTCAGATCGGGTCACAGTTAATGTAAATGGACACAAAGTCACTAATCTGACTGACATTACCAATTCCTTGTCAGACAGTTTGAATGCGGATTTCCCCACCCTGTCATTATACAAGGGCCAGATTTCCAGACCTGAAGAATGTAAAATCTGATGATTCACAGACACTCTAGTCAAAGCACCTCTTTAACAAAGTACACACCACAGTGGCAATGGTACTGGACAGTGTTCCTGGCTGTGTCATGCACAAGCTGACATATGAAGTCACCACTCACCTAAACACTGTCCAGATGCAGCCTCTATACAGGTTACATACTTGCGGAATGACACATGGTAATGGTGTTCACAGTCCACAAGGGTTGAGCTACAATGTCTTCTTCTTCTTCTTCTCCTTTCAGATGCTCCCATTAGGGATCGCCACAGTACATCATTTCTTCCTGGCCTCTGCATCTTGTGCTATAACACCATCCACCTGCATGTCCTCTCTCACTGCAGCCATAAACCTCATCTTAGGCATTCTTCTTTTCCTGTTACCTGGTGGCTTCATCCTTAGTATCTATTTCACAATATACTATGCATCCCTCTTCAGCACATGTACAAACTAACTTAATCCTGCCTATCTGGCATGGTCTACTAACCTTCAGACCTGGCCTGACCGTCTAATATACTTATTCTTAAACCTGTCCACCCTTGTCACACCCAGTGCAAATGTTAACATAAATTGATTAAGTGTAGAACTACAACAGGTCCTGGAAACTCTCACCCTATAAGCCAAACCAATGTTATCTGGAAGGCTATGGAGCACAGCATTATGTAACTCATTAACAGAGACATTATGAACCTGCAAACACTGCACCATACCCACTTAGGTTCTCTAAAGGCCAGATCATGGCTCCTACACCTAGTAGACCTCAAACCAGTCAACAAGGCTATAAGTGAGGGAGGGGAGGTCAACACAGCCAAGCTATAGCTCACCAGCAATTCATACCCATCCCACATACTGGTATTATGCATAACCTCAACAGACTGACCATAAATGATTGTTAGATGATGGCTTGACAACTGACACACAGATGTAGGACACACAGTAACATTTGCAGCCTCCATGTACTATTCTATGTCAGTAAAAAGTGGTATTCACCTGCATTCAGTCCTGGGACCACTCCTGTTTGGCATATAGCTTTCTTAGGTACAAGCAAACACAGTAGGGATATTTCTGCCCACGTTTGATGACAATGCATACTGCGGGCTATACTTTATTCTCCAGATGACACACACATCCTCCAAAAGGGCATCATACAGACAGATACCTAGTGTCAAACTCATTCTGTAAAGCTATAAGCCTAAGAAAGCGTAGTTATCCACTTTTAGAAAACAAAGTATCCCCATTGTACCACATAGGTAGTAGCCCCCAAAATGTGGAACAGGTACTAATGTATACATAGAGCCATGTGTTAAGTCATCTCTCCTTTGATAATCACAATACCAAAGGGTTTTGGAAATCCCTCTGTGGAGCACATAAGCAATAAAGGGTTTTCATGCAGATCCACAGAGGTTGTTGCACACCTATAATGATTAGTCATCTTTGCCAGACTTTGCTTGCTTTGGAACAAGTTTCAAATATACCTCAAGCATAAACCCTCACTCACACTCTTCAATAGAAATGGTGATGAGGGGATGTGAAATGGAAGATGTAGCCCAGGGATCACTGCAGTGGCTAAGCTTGTCACAAGCATACAGAAGTGACCTAAGGTCTGGAAAGTGCCAGCACGCTCTGGCAAAGATAACACAGGCATTCATGAAGAAAGCAGAGTACCCACCTATGAAATACTTGAGGTCACATGTATGCATATGGATTTGCCCCACAGCTACCTTACATGTGTAATGCACATACAGTTGTCATTGTGATATGTCATATACTAGAAAAATCAAAACCACCTCCACATTGGCCAACAGTGTCACACACCTGGAGCATGGACACACAGTCAGCAAGTGCGAGATTTAAACACTTTCCTAAGTGCATTATGATGCTACAGCAGTATGCATTTATACGACGTGCTATACACATTACTGGGATTTCACCTTTCCACAGTTATATTTGTAGGTTGGTGACATCATCAGACTTGAAAAAGATGAGTATACCACTTTTAAGGGGTGTGAGTAGTCTCCAGAAAGGTTGCTCCTTCCCAGGGAGACACACACACACACACAGCAGGCAAATGGAGGATCCAACCCCCTATCTAACTACATTGTGATACTACAGCAGTACGCATTTACACAATGCACTATACACATTACTGGGATTTTATTGTTCCAAAGGTATATTTGTAGGATGGTGACATCATCACACTTGACAGAGATGAGTATACCACTTTTAAGGTGTGTGAGTAGTCTCCAAATAGGTTGCTTTTTCCTAGGGTGGCACACACACTCACACACACAGTTGGCAAGTGGAGGATTTGAACCCCTCCCTAACTACATTATGATACTACAGCAGTATGCATTTACACAATGTGCTATAGACATTACTGGGGTTTTATTTTTCCACAGGTATATTTGTAGGATGGTGACATCATCAGACTTGACAAAGATGAGTATACCACTTTTAAGGTGTGTGAGTAGTCTCCAAAAAGGTTGCTCCTCCCCAGGGAGACACACACACTCACAATTGGCAAGTGCAGGATTCAAACCCTTACCTTACTACATTATGATACTACAGTAGTACACATTTTCAGAACGGGCTATGCACATTAATGGGATTTCAGTTTTCCACTGGTATATATGTAGGATGGTGACATCGTCAGACTTGACAAATATGAGTATACCACTTTTAAGGTGTGTGATAGTCTCCAAAAAAGTTGCTCCTCTCCAAGAAGACACATACACTCACAGTTGGCAAGTGCAGGATTCAAACCTCTACCTACCTACATTATGATACTACAGCAGTACGCATTTACATGACATGCTTTACACATTACTGAGATTTCATCTTTCCACAGGTATATTTGTAGGATGGTGACATCATGAAACTTGACAAAGATGAGTATACCACTTTTAAGGGGTGTGAGTAGTCTCAAAAAAGGTTGCTCTCTCCTTAGGGAGAGACAGACAGACACACATACAGTTGGCAAGTGCGGTGTTCTTAAGCCAAACTAAGTACATCTTTACACTTCAGCAAGCAATATGGAGTTACAGGGTGCAATACAGACATTACTTGCTGACAGTCTGCACAAAGGTTTTTTTCACATTTGCTAACCTCAGCAGGCTTATCATACTAGGTGTATTGTGAGTGTATTGTATGCATAGGCCATGACCATATCATATATGGGTTGATGCACCACATGCTGGCACACACAGGGTCAAACCTTGAGTAGCATCTTACCTTCACCTACATGATACTGCAATATAACAGAAAGATGATAAACTTCAACAATTGGCTGAGCTTCTGGTGTCATTCAAAGGGGATCCAGTCTCTGTCTGCCTGTGATGACATGATAGACAAGCCTTGTTGTTTCACTACAGATGGTTTGCACCTGTCACCCCTATGCTTCTGAATACTGGCCAAGGCTCTTGCTGTCCCCATATTACCTTTTTTTAGGCAAGGCTCAAAGGTTCATAGGTTCATAGGTAGTTACTAGGCTATCGGCCTAGGTGCCTATACAAGCCCAGCCAAAAAAATACCCTGGCTTTTGCCACCCAAGAAATGTATTTTCTTGTGCCACTGTTGAGCAGAGACACAGAAGTGATCCCCAGGGTGAATTTCCAGTTTCCCAACAAGATTTTTCCTGAAGAGTGCTAATGAGGAGCTTTGTTTGATATAGATAGGTAGTTTATTCTGGAGAATGTGAAGCCTCTGAGACCAGAATCTATCCTTCCGGCATGTTCTGTTTATTGTGGTGACAAGGTTTAGGTCCCTAGAGCATGTAGGTTCATAGGTTCATAGGTAGGTACTAGGCTATCTGCCCAAGGGCATTTATAAGCCTAGCCAGAATGTGTTGGCTTTTGCCTCCCTTTTAAATTAGTTTCCTGGGCCTCTGTCTAGCAGGGCCACTGAAGTGATCCCAGGGGTAAATTTACAATTTCCCATCCACTCATCAAGATTCCTCTTGAAGAGATTCTGCGAGGGGCTGTGCCCAATATCAACTGGGATTATATTCCAGAGTGAGGGAAGTCTCTGGGACAGGAATCTATCCCTCCAGCGTGTCCTGTTTATTGCTTTGCTGAGGTTTAATTCACTGGAGTGTGTGGCTCTAAGAGATTTGTTTTTCTTGAGGTGGAGCATGTCCATTAATTCCAGGTTGGACATGGCCTTATACATCAGGCATAGATCACCGCTGAGCAGGCAGTAAGCAACCAAGTAGAGCTGAAGTTTCTTTGTCGAGTGGCATAGGGCATCTCTTTGAGGCCCATGATCCTCTTGGTGAGGTACTTCTATGGTCTTACCAGCTGTTGCATGTGCCAATTAAGGTACATACTAAATGGGGCATTGTACTCTATTATGGGCCTAATGAGAGATGCGTAGAGGGGCACAATGACCTCTCTTGATCTAGAGGTGAACCCTTTTGTGATTAGGTGGGCTACATAGAAGGAATATCTAACCACTTTGGCAATGTGATTATCAAAGAAGAGGTTACTATCTACCTGGGTCCCCAGGTCCCTAATTACATTTTCTGTACCTAGTGGATTACCAACTATGTGGTAATTCATGGGCACTTTATTTTTGACAAAGGGAATGACTATGCAATATTTGGCATTCAGCTTGAGGCCATGGTTTTGACACCAGGTATCTGTCTCTGTAAGACCCTTCTGGAGGATGTCTGTGTCAGCCAGAGAGTTGATTATGGCCCCCAGTTTACAGTCATCTGTGAACTTGGTCAGCCATAGTCCTCCTGTGCTTGCCTGTACCTCAGAGAAGTATATACTGAACAGGAGGGGTCCCAGGACCGAGACCTGTGGGATGCCACTTGTGACTGGTTTAGAGTTGGACATGGCACCTGCAACTCTGACCATGTGTGTTCTATCCATGAGCCAGTTGGCCACCGATCTCATGACATAGGGGTTAATGTTCAAGCTGGTAAGCTTGTCTATGATGCCAGAGTGGGGAATGGTGTTGAAGGCCTTAGTGAGGTCTAGGTAGGCTGTGTGGACTATCTTCCCTTCATCTATGACCTTGGTAACTGTTTCAAAGAAGTCAACTAGGTTTAGGAGGCAGGTTCTGCCTTTAACAAAGCCAAATTGGGTAGGGTCCATTGTCTGGAGGTTCTCAATGTCTCTGTTTATGAGTTCCATGATAATTTGCTCCATAGCTTTGCAGACCAGGCTGGTCAGGCTTATAGGGTGATAGTTCCCAGGTTCTGTTGTGGCACCACCTTTGTGGACTGGGATGACTGCTGCTGTATGCCATTCTTTGGGTATATAGCCTGTGGTAAGGCTGAGTCTGAACAGTGAATTTAGGTGAGGGTTTAGTTCCTTTTGGAGCTCATGTAAGACGCAGCCTGGGACACCATCCGGTCTCATTGATGCTGTGTTCTTTGCTTTGGAGAGGGCTGTTTTTACCTGCATGTCTGTGATGTCTGGGGCTCTGCATTCTTCTGGGATGGACACAGGCCCTTTTGGGGGTGAGAGGGGGATGAAGTTTGCACTAAACTTGTCCGCCAGGATGTTGGCAATGTCAGTTGATTCAGTGTATTTTTTGCCATTTTGCAGTAGCTCAAAGCATATCTGGGAGTTGCCACCTAAATTTTGATATAGCTAAAGAAGGCGTTGTGCTTATCTTTAGATTCCTTGGCAATTTTTCTTTAGACACTGGCCTTGTTTGATTTTATGAGCGATCGTAGTTTCTTGCTAGTAATGATCAGTGATGCCTTTCCTTTTTGGAATTTTGCTCTATCATGTAGCAGTTTCCTCCTTCTGTTGTATAGCTTATTTATGGCCAAGGACCACCAGACTGGTTTCCTCTTTTTGGAGGAGCAAGTCTTGGTTTTACTCAGGATGGCTCAATCCATGCATCCCTGTAGATGCTCATATAATGTACTTGTAAAGGTTTCTGCAGATTGGATAGCATTATCTTGTAGCAAGGGGGTTTAAAACTTTTCACTTTGGTCTTGAGAAGTGTAAAATTTGCTTTTGAAAAGTTTTTCACAGTGGTTTCCTTGATTGGAGGTAGGGTCGGGATGTGGATATCCAGTGTGATTACTTTATGATCTGATCTTACCAGCAAGGGGTTTACCTCTGGTGTGGAACACTGATCCCCCATGTTGGTGATGATCAGGTAAAGTATGTTGTTCCAGGGTGTTTGAGTTTATAAACTCTAGGAAGCATTGGGCAAAGGAGTTTGTACTTGAGTAATTCTTCCAGTCAATGTTTGGGTAGTTGAAATCTCCTAATATCATGGTGTTTGGTAGGACCTTTATATTTTTGAGTGTTCTCAGGAATGCTGAGTGAGGGTCCTGAGATAAGGTAGGTGATCTGTAGCAGGCTACGATCTGATAAGCAACTTTGCCCACTGTTAGTTGCACTTGGATGGTCTCTGAGGCCTTGTGCTGTTCCATTAACCTGGAGGTGTGGGTATCTTTTATGAAAATGGATACTCCCCCTCCTTTTGTATTTTGGTCCAGGTTTTGGGGCTGAAGCTCGGAGAGATTGGGATTTCTTTAAGTGGAGCATGTCCAAAAGCTCTGTGTTTGACATAGCTCTGTATGTTAGGCAGAGATCACCTCTTAGTAGGCGATATGCAAAAGAGTAGAGCTGGAGTGTATTGAGACGGTCTGTGTAGGGCATGTATTTGAGGCCACTAATTCTCTTTGTGAGGTATTTCTGTGGGCTTTCCAGTTGTTGTAGATGTCTTGTGAGGTACATACCAAAAGGGGCGTTGTACTCTATAATGGATCTAACGAGTGATGAGTAGAGGGGAACAATAACCTCTTTTTTTCTGCATGAGAAACTTTTTGTGATGAGGTGTGCCACGTAAAAGGATCTCCTGACTACTGTGGTGATGTGATTATCAAAGGAGAGTCTACTGACCACCTGTGTCCCAAGGTCTCTTATCTCACTTTCAGTGTTAAGTATGCTACCGCCTATGTTGTAGTTCATGGGTACAGAGTTTTTACCAAAGGGGATGACAATGCACTTTTTGGCATTGAGCTTGAGGCCATGGCTTTGACACCAGGCATCTGTCTCAGTGAGGCCCTTTTGTAGGATGTCCACATCGTTAGTAGTTTTGATTATGGCTCCTAGTTTGCAGTTATCTGGGAACTTCATTAGCCAAAGATCTTCTGTGTTAGCCTGTACTTCAGGGAAGTAGATACCAAACAGGACAGGACACAGCACTGAAACCTGTGGAACTCCACTTGTCACTGGCCTGAAGTCGGACTTGGAGTCTGCTACTTTCACAGTGTGGGTTCTGTCAGTGAGCCAGTTGGCAACCCATCTTGTGACATAGGGATTTATATCTAGCTGTGTGAACCACCTTACCCTTGTCTACGGCTTTGGTGGCTGCTTTGAAGAAGTCTATCAGGTTTAGGAAACATGATCTGCCTTTTACAAACCCGAAATGGTTGTGGTCCAAAGTTTGGAGATTGCCAATGCCTTTGCTTATAAGTTCCATGATGATACATTCCATGGCCTTGCAGGCCAGACTCATCAGACTAATGGGGCGCTAGTTCCCAGGGTCCGTGGTGGCTCCCCCCTTGTGTAGTGGGATAACCATAGATGTGCGACATTCAGCAGGCACAAAGCCAGAGGTGAGGCTATGATTGAGCATGGTACTTAGGTGTGGTGCCAGTTCTTTCTATAGTTCCTGTAGAACGCAGTCTGGGATGTTATCTGGTCCCATGGATGCTGTGTTTTTGGCTTTGGAGAGTGGTTTTTAACTGTGCAGATGTGATGACAGCAACTTTGCATTCTTCCGGTATAGAGATGGGCTCTTTCATGGGTGAGAGGGGGGTAAAGTTAGCACTGATCCTATCTGCCAGGATGTTGGCAATATCAGTTGGGTCTGTATATTTAGTGCCATTGTGCTATAACTCAGAGCAGATCTGAGTGTTGCCATTGTGATTCTTGACTTAGCTATAGAATGCTTTGTGGCTGTCTTTAGAATCAGTGGCAATTTTGTTTTCGTAACTAGCTTTGGGGGATTTTATCAGGGATCACAGCTTCTTACTGAGGTTGACCAGGGAGCTCTTCCACACATGGGTGTTACCCTCTTTTGCAACAGTTTCTTCTTTCTGTTGTGCAGTTTGTTTATGGCAAGGGACCACCGGATTAGCTTCCTTTTCTTGGAGGATAGCATCTTGGTTCTGTTTGGAATAGCACAATACATGCACTCATGTAAGTGCTTATAAAGTGCAATTGTGTAGGATTCAGTAGTCGTAACTGTATTGTCCATCTGCATGGGTGTCCTAAAGTTTACCACTTCTGTTTTAAGAATCATGAAGTTGTCTTTGGAGATATTTTTAGCATGGTTTCCTTAATGGGGGGTGGGGGCAGAATGTGGATATGTAGGATAATTAGCTTATGGTCAGATCAGACCAATGAGGTGTTGACTTCAGGTGTGGAACACCAGTCACTCAGGACAAACCAAACCCCGTAACCAACATTAATAACCACTAAGTGAGCTAAATGCCACTCATTGCCAGAAGTCTCAGCCTTCAGATGCACACACTTGAGGCACTTCTCAGTATGGAGAATACTTGATATATTGATATCTGTGCAGTAACAGAAACCTAGTTCAAGGCTCCAGAAAGCACACCAGCACTACCAGAATACTACTCATTCCATACCTTCCAGCATCAGAACCTGGATCATAGCACATAGGGTAGGGATGAATCCATATTCATCAAGGATACCTACACCTCTCTCTACATGCTCTCTACAGGATATGTACCCATAGAATGTTGCACAGCAACATTCTTCCCACTCCACAGGGGTGGGGCCACAAAAGACCCTTGACATTCACGCTCTATGAACATGATGAGTCTGATCTGCAAGGCAATGGAGCCAATCATAATGGAAGTCAACAATAAAAACATTGGGAACCTTCACATAGTTGAGCACACACAGTTTGGCTTCGTCAAATGCAGATCACGCCTCCTGAACTTGGTGGATTTCTTTGAGACAGTTACCCAGGCTACAGATGATTGAAATGAGCTCCACACAGCCTACCTATACCTCGCTAAGGCCTTTGGCACCATTCCCCAGTCAGGTATCATAGATGAACTCACCAACCTGGGCATGAATCCATACATCACAAGATGGATTGCAAACTGGCTCACAGATGGATCCCACAAATTAAGAGTTGCTGGCTACGTCAGACACTACACCGGTAACAACTGGTGTCCCCCGGGGTTCAGTCCTGGGATCCCTCCTGTTTGGTGTAGACTTCTCAAAAGTACATGCCAACAGAGGAGTGTTGTGGTTGACTAAGTTTGCTGGGAACTGTAAAGTGTTTGCCGTAATAGATTCCCCGGATGACACAAATATTCTCCAGAAGGGACTCTATGAGACAGATGTGTGGTGTCAGAATCATGGCCTCAAGCTCAATGTGGAAGAATGCATAGTAATCCCCTTTGGTGAAAACAAAGTACCCACAAACTACCACATAGGTGTTACCCCCTTAAAACTGACAAGGTAATAAGGGATCTGGGGACACAAGTAGATAGTCATCTTTCCTTTGACAACCATGCTGCCAAAGTGATTGGGAAATCCTATCTGGCCCACCTAATCAGCAAAGGGTTTGCATCAGGATCAAAAGAGGTAGTGGTGGCCCTCTACTCTTAAGTCATCAGACCCATCATTGAGTACAGTGCACCATTTTGGATGTACTCAACTAAGCATATCCAGCAGCTGTAGAGACCACAGAGGTACCTCACCAAGAGGATTACTGGCCTCAAACAGTTGTGTTATGCAACACAACTGGTAAAACTAAATCTGTTCTCCATTGCATACCACCTACTCAGAGGTATACAATGCCTAACGTGCAGAGCCATGTACAACACATAACTGTTGAACATGCTCCATCTATGGATAACAAAATTGAGTCGCACTACACACTCCAAGGATATGAACCTCTTCACAACAATGAATACAACATGCTGGTGGGATAGAGTACCATCCCAGACACTTGAGTTACTGTGGAACAGAGTCCCAATGTACATCAGACAGAGCCCCTCACTGACATTCTTCAATAGGAACCTTGATGAGTGAATGGGAAACAGACAATTCACACCAGGCATCACATCAGCAGCCCCACTAGAAAGGGGCTTAGGGTGCTAACTATTAGAACTAGGGTTTGGGAGACTACCCAATGGGTGGTGAAAGCTGCACAACTTGCCTAGGCTAATATATGCCTTTGTGAAGATAGTCTACTACATACCTATGAACCTATGTGACAGGTACATGTCTACTGATAGTAGATGTGTACTTCATTGTACAGTCATATTGTACAGCAGGCACATGGACCACATACACTGTAATGTTTACAGATACTGGTGGCTGTTATGTACAGTGGGTGAGATGTTCACCTCATGTATTTTGTGCCATTGGGATGTGTGCTGGGTGGGACAATCCTGGATGGCTCCCTGTCATGGTCATACTCTTACACACATCTCTGCCCATCCATCTTTGGCTTATTATACTGTGTTCCCCCTACACACACACACACACACACACACATATATATATATATATATATATATATATGTATATATATATATATATATATATATATATATATATATATATACATATATGTACATAGGTAGGTAATAGGCTATCTGCCTGAAGGCATATATTAGTATAGCCAGAGTGTGCAGCTATCACCACACATAGGGTTAGTTCCCTAGGCCTCTGTGTAGTAGAGCTGATGAAGTGATCCATGGTGTGACAGTTCAGTTTCACATACACTCATCAAGGCTCCTCTGGAAGAGTGTCAGTTAGGGACTCAGCTTAATATAGGTTCGGAGCCTGTTCCAAAGCAAGGGAAGTCTGTGAGTTAGTAATATATCCCTCCAGCATGTTCTAGTTACTGTTGTGATGATGATATCCCTGGAGCATGTGGGACAGTGAGCTTGGGTTTACTTCAGATAGCACTTGTACATCAGTTCTGCGTTGGACATGGACCTGTCTGCTGGGTAGAGATCGCCTGAGTAGACAGTATGCAACAGAGTACAGATTGAGTTAAATTCAGTCTTGTTGCATGGGGCAACTGTTTGAGGCCAGTAATCCTCTTGTTGAAGTACTTCAGTGGTTTTTCCAGCTGCTGAAGGTGCCTAGTCAGATTCATTGCAAGTGTACCGTGATACTCTGATGTGTCTGATGACTGATGAGTAGAGGGAACCTCCTTTAACCTACATACAAAGACCTTGGCAATTTGTGGGAACACATAGCATGATTTTCTAACCACTTTGTGAATGTGTTTCTGGAAGTAGAGATGATTATCTACGTGTTCATAGATCCCTTATTATTATCTCTATATTTAGGGTGTTGGTACCTATGTGGTATTTGTATGACTGTAGCTCGACACCATGATTTTGACACCACATCTGTCTGACTGAGACCCTTTTTAAGGATGTCTCTGTTGTCCCAAACATTGATTATGACAACCTTTTTGCAGTCATCCACAAACTTTGCTAAACATAGCCCTCGTGTGCTTGACTGTATTTCTGAAAAGTATACACCAGACAGGAGGGGTCCCAGGACTGAGCCATGGGGGACAGCAGTTGTTACTAGCTTGAACAGGAGACCACAATTCTTATCTTTTGGGATCTATCTGTGCCCCAGTTGGCAATCCATCAGATGACATACGTGTTTATGCACAGGTTGTTGACTTTGTGGATATGACATGTGTGTGGGATGTTGGAAAAGGGCTTTTCAAGGTCTATGTAGGCCATGTGGAGCTCATTTCATTGATGTATTTCCTGGGTGACTGTCTTGAAAACTGTCTAGCAAGTTTAGGAACCATGATCTGCCCCTGACCAAACCACAGTGGGTAGGGTTGGGTGTTTGTAGGCTCCCAATAGCTCTGTTTATGAGTTCCATAATGATGGACGCCATGGCCTTGCAGATCAGGCTTATTAGGCTTATAAGACTATAGTTCCCATGGTCTGTTGTGCACCGACACTTTTGGAGTGTGTCAAACATTGTTGTAACCCATTCAACAGTTTCATATCCTGTACAGAGGGTGAGTCTCAACAGACTGTTCAGGTGCAGGGTCTGTTTGTTTTGGTGTTCACATATTACACAGCCAGGGAAACCATGTTATCCCATAGACGCCACGTTTTTATGTTTGGATAGAGCTGTTTAACCATTGTATATGTGATTTCTGGGTTTTCACAATCTCCAGGTATGGTAATGGGCCCTTTTGTCAGGGAGAGGGGGGTAAATATGTATGAACCTGTCTGACAAGATGTTGGCAATGCCAGTCATGTACATGTATTCATTTACACTTTGCACTGACTCAGAACATATATGAGTTTACATTGATATTTATGACATAGCGAAAGAAAGCTTCAGGGTTCTCTATGGATTCTGGCAATATTTTTGCCAGAACATGGCTTGGATAATGTTAGGAGTGCTCATTGTTTCTTGATGATACTGATCGGAGATTTATTGATCTTCTTTGCATTTTCACTTTCATTGAACAACTTAAGTACTTGTAGTACATAGTTTGATTATGACAGGGGTTCAATATATTATATGGGTCTGTTTTTATATCACTGTGTGAGCAAGGCAGGATTGGTGAATAGTGACAAGTGTCTGGAGTAAGAACTGCAACTGCCAGATATGTGTGGCCCACTGCTGTACTCAGACATGGCCTAGGTGTGTGAGCATGCCCAGTATGACCTTTCAGTATGTTGTTGACTGACATTTGCTTTGTTAAGTGTGTCAGCATGCCCAGTATGACCTTTCAGTATGTTGTTGACTGACATTTGCTTCGTTTGTTTAAGTGTGTGAGCATGCCCAGTATGACCTTTCAGTATGTTGCTGACTGAAATTTGTTAAATTTGTTTAAGCATGCCCACTATGGGCATATATACTATATGTGTGTGAAAAATCAAGTTGTTTTTTACTTCAGGGCTCACCTTTGTGTTGTACATCGACAGGAAGCAAGCTGTGCCTGCAGGGCTTCCATGAGTCAATTTGCATAGACTTATCAACATTTCTACATACAGGCGGGCAGTTATTATTTGTACATTTCTACCCGGGGGGCAAACTTGATTGTTACTGTGGGTGTACATAGGATGAGGGGTACACCTGACACTTATACACATTTGCTACGCCTGCACTGCTTTGTCAGGTACTCCAATTCAGTCTGTACTGTTGCCTATCATACTGGCTTGAGGCATACCACTGTACTACAGACCTTAGCTTCCAATTACACACATATTAGTTTGTGACTTCATTGCCTACCCAACCCACATCACACTGCCTGGCCTGCTGTTATCTATCTGCATAGTGTGGTTACTCATATGCCTCCTCAGAGGGCAGGATACAGCATTTGTTTGTGTTTGCGTGTGTCTATAATTGTCCTGCTGGCTGTGATTGTTAGGTATGTGACCCCCCCCAACTGGTATGTGTGAGTGACTTAAGTTGTGTCTGTGCCAGTGAAATGCTGTCATGGCTTAGTGGTTCAATACTGTGACTATAGTGCACAGTATCCTGAGTTCAAGCCCTGTCACTGCTTTTTATTTTCCCACGGGGCAGACCTGACTGGTTAAGGCACAGTAAAGCAGGTGTGAGTGTGTTTACCCACCTTTGCTCGACTTTGCCTAACATTGCCTTGCCCGACATTGTGCTGGTTAGCATGGTGCCCAGCTACACGCAATTGTATTTAAATATGCTCAATACTGGTAAAATTTGCTTAGCAGTGCTTTATATTGCTTAAAATAGGGACTCATGCCTCAGGTGGTGCTGCAGGTCTGCTTATGTCGGATGCACATATTACACTCCCTATACATGTTTGAAAACAGGTAGTGTTAAGTTAGGCATCCCTTTTACTGTATGTGCGAGTCAGAGAGAGGTGTCATTTCCAGGGTTCCTACTGAGTCAGTGTATGTGCTATGCGTTGCCTTTTTGCCAAAGCCAGGGCATACTGGGCACGCCTCCTTCTGCCTACTGGGGCAGGCTCAGGTTGTTCCTCCTCCGAGTCATGCAGTGCCTGTGCAGGCCTTGGCAATGGTGGGGGGCTGTTTGGCCCTGCCCCATGTTGTTCCTGCTGCAGCTGTTTCCGCAGGATCATATTGTGTAGCATGGCACATACCATGACAATTTGGGTACATGTAGTTGGTGAGTACTGCAAAGCTCCACCAGATGTGTCCAGGCACCGGAACCATGAATTGAGCATCCCAAACACACACTCAATTATGTTTCTTGTTTGTGTATGTGCCTCATTATGGAGTTCTTGTTCGGGTGTGTGTGCATTTCTGATGGGTGTCATCAGCCATGGCTCCAGTGTGTATCCAGCATCCCCCACTAGGTGACCATCAGGCATGTCCCCATTGGCAAATCTCTGGTACAGCTGCGTCAGATGCCAGATGTGGGAATTCTGATAACTTCCAGGGCAGCCAGCACACACATTCATTATTATGCCCTGGGCATCGCACATGACCTGGCAGTTGATGGAGGGGAAGCCCTTGCGGTTGATGTAGACCCTACCCTGCTCACTGGGTGGTGCTTTGATGTGTATGTGCATGCAGTCTATTGCACCCACTACCTCAGGGTATTCTGCTATTTGGTGGAAAAGATGCATATTGCTGGCCAATGCCTCATGGGAATTGGGGAAATATATGTGCTCACCGACATGTGCTGACATGGCATCCAGGAACTGGTGCAGTACCCTGGATGCTGATGCCTGTGAAATCCCCATCATATCACCAGGTTGGTCTCTGGAAGATACCTGTAGCTAGTATTCTTAGGCCAACACATACCTTGGTATCCACTGGGATGGGTTCCCCTCTATTGGTTCTGTGTGTGAAGCGTGGCTGGCACAGCTCAACAATTTGCAGCAGGAGGTCTCTGTCCACCCTATAGCGCTCCACTATTTCCAGCTCATGCAGCCCCTGGTAGGTTACCCTGGGTCTGTACACTCTTCTCTGTCTCCTCACTGTGGGTTGCTCAGCAGCATTCACAAAATCACCACCCTCAGCACCTTGCACATGTTGGTTTATGATAGCAAGAGCAGCCCCTAATATTTTGTCTGACTTTAAAGTTTTTAAGCTTTCCCTCTTTGTATACTGCAGTGTTGCAGAGTTCTTTGGAAAAAACAGGGAAGAATGTTGTTTGCTGAGTTTAAAGTACTGAGCTGGGCTGGGATAGTCTGCTGCCTGTGTAATTGACTGATTCTGATATATTTCACCTGGTAGCTCAGCGAGTTCTCCTTGGTTAACTTCCTACTACTTCTTTTCCTTCCTTTTCCCTTTCTGTTTCTGCCCAGGGCAGTGCCGCGCAAGTGAGCGCACATCAGCACACATGCTATGTGCACGTTTGCAAGAAATTTCAGATTTATTCACGGTGTACACCTTTGGTTTCTGTTTTTTAAAAAGGACAACTGTAGACACGCCTCTTGCAATCCTGAGCAACTCAGGGCAAACACAAGACATTGTGCTCCAATAAGCTTACAGCCTTTCTGACACACTCCCCCATGATATTACCTATATTCTACTCTACTACTCACCTAGTCCTACACTTACACTCTTGGGACATGGCTCACATGCTGGAGAAAATTGGGATTCACTATCCTTATCCTCATTTGCATAGGATTGCCTACTAAGGCATGGTTACATCTCTCACACTGAGCTTCCCCCCCTTAGCAACCACTACTCAGTGGCCATGTTGTCTTCAGCCTGCCATTCACTTGCATGGCAGGATAAGTTTTTTAGTGAAAATGGCTATTTTGGCTATTTTTAAATTATTTTCTCATTTTTTAAAGCGCCGCACGTTTGCACGGTGCTGCGCTACGCGTAAACATCAGAGATCAGGGGAAAGAAGTTAGCTTTTAATAATTTTAAACATTTATAAATGCCAATGGCCTTATGTTTGGCCATTGGCATGCTTCCTCAACTGTACGCATCTTTTATTTGGAGCTGTCATAGCTCCGTTTAGCTATTTGCAGAACGGTACTACGTTACCAACAGAGTACATTTCTGCAGATAACACTAATCTTCCATGGACAGGTTAGTGTTTCCTGGATTGCAAATTTACCTTATTTGCATAGCTTTCAGCAGCTAATGAGGTAATTTGCATACCATGACGCTGTCCATGCAAGAGTAGCTTTAGCAGCTCTCGTGCATGCCCCTGCTGGCTGTACCTTGATCGCACGGCAGTCATATTGCCTCCGTGAGCTCCTACACTTTTCTTGCACTCCATGCAAGCTTTTGTAAATCTGGCCCATTGTAAATTTTAGTATCAGATGTGGAGACTTGATAAATAGACTAGATACCAGGGAGTATGAGCGGATTGTCCACTTATATGTAGACATCTACCCTGGTTTGAATAAACAGGTTACAATAAAACCCATTTTGAAAAGGAAGCAACAACAAGTTAAATAATTATTAATAACCTGTATATCTATAATATTTGTGTATAAATACATTTTACTATTAGATATACAAAAAAATATATATGAGTGGTTCCCCTCCTCCTTCCCCCTTTTTTTGCTTCAGCAATTTTTGAAAATGTGCATGCTTTTGAGGTAATATTAAATGAATTGTGACTATATTATGTTTTTCAGTAGCCAATCTTGAAATCTTGGCACAAATATGATATATAATTCCTTGATCCAGTAATTTATAAATATGTGTTTGCACTTGAGGTAATGTTATATGAATTGTAATAACATTCTGAAATTTTGGTATACATATGCCGAATTATATGCATTTAATAAGTGCCTACCAATAGATGAATATGTATATCAGCACTTATTCAATTTGGTAAGGTAGAAATGTATACATTTTTAAATTAAATCTGATTATTTGATGTTTATATAGTGGTAAATAATTTAAAGATATAAGGGAATGCAATATATACCTTTAAGACTTTTAGTGAGATATCTCATTAATTGCTTTCTTTTTAATTGCTTGATTGTAGTTAGTTTGTGATAGGTAGGCTGCGTCATGTGTTTGTTGGATTTTAAGTATAAAGGATGTGATGTCCCAATGCAATTTTATTAACACTGAAGAAGGACTGTTTGTCTGAAAGCTTTGTTTTATTAAAATATTCTTACAACGCTGTGGAACTTGCTTTTTTTTTTTTGGTACTTTGGACTTTTGGCTTGCTGGTTCCACTTTATCATTGGTTCACTTTGTGTTTTTCTGATGGCATCTAGTTCACCATGATTTCTATTCATGGTAAAATCAGATGCATATAGGATGACAACACTATTGTTGAAATACATAGAAAGTGAATTTATGTAAAGAAAATGAGTGAATCAAGGATAGATTATTGAAGTTCTTCAGCTGTTGATGGATTGGGAAGTAGAGTATAGATTTCATTCTTGTTTGAGGGAGTCAGCACTTATTTATGTCTTTTAATTATTTACATTTATTATTTTTTTGACTGAATCAGCCATGCAGGACAAAACTATTTTTTAGAAGGATCCGAGGAAGCAAAACTGTCTCACTTCAGTACATAAAAAGTATCAGGGATAAAATATATGAAGATATACAGTCAGTGCATATGATTAAGGCTATTAACTGTTAATTAGCTGTTTTGTTTATTCCTGAATTTGATTTATTCTGTCTCCATTTGATTAGTGTGTGACTTTCAGCAACAACTTATCCAGATAGCAATCTTGCTTGCCCCTTAAAAGGGATACACGTGTAGAATGGGCTTATTATGTTATCAAATGAAATAAAGCATGTAATAATATTGTAGGAACACATTGTTAGCACCTAAGGAAAACATTTCATACAGTTTCACAAAAATAAAATAAATATGTAAATTGGTATTCACACAGGGTATCACGATAGCTATTCCATACAATTTATTTAATTGGAGATATTTCTATGTAGGGTTTCTTATAGCTTAAACTTAGCATTTTAAATACTATTTTGTAATAATATGGAAATATAAGCAGATATACTCATGGGTTACCAGATTAAATATATAATAAAAAGAAAGAATTACATCCATAGAAATCAGTATAAGGAGTAATTACAAAGTCATTTATTTATAAAGTCAGTTATTTACATGCTTTGAGCAGCCTACATTATTTAGTTAATTTAATAATATGGAACAATCATGAAGACAAAAGCCTTTTTTGAACTGATCTACACCTTGGCAAAGAGGGAACGTATAGCACATACTCTGACAGTGTAGGCCCCTACGGACTGACACACCTCTCCACCTGCACACACAGTAAAATGGATGGCACACAAGCACGACCACCTGTAAATTGTAATGTATAGGTGGCCCACTGTGTGAATCCCACATAGGCAGCCCTCAAACATTGTACACACAACAGCTATAGGAACAAGGAATGTCAACACCTGAACAGTACACGTGCCTATCAGCATATGGTGATGCTGTGTGTATAGGTCCCCAGGTACAATGGTAGGTTCACGGCCGACTGTCAGAGGCCATACACCAAATGGGGCAAACAGTGTCCGCTGTCGCCACAACATCGAGTAACCAACTGTCGTGTAGAGGAGCAGAGGCAATCGTGGGAGCACATGTGTGTAAGCACTGTTCTGCACATACTCAGCACAGAGTCCCTGCTGCGTTAATGAGGGGCTGCACATAATATAATCATGGATGTTGTGTCAAGGCATGGGGTGTACCCATGACAGGTATTCGTCACCCCAGCATGATCCACCCACGGTCATTGGAAGGTGTAGCACAGTATCGTGTGTGGCTCACTGAGATATACATACCCAATGCCGAAGCACATCCAGTAAACATCACATGGACATACCATTAAGTGGACTCATCAATATGTAAACTAACTGAGTTACCCATGTGAGTGCAGTATGGAGTAACAGCCGTAGTATACTCCATGTACAAAATGAGATAACACGTGTACAAATCCCAGATGGCCATATGTTAAATGCAGTGACCATCGTGCATGTTCCCGGTCCCACATCCTGCAAGGGATGTAACGTAATCCCGAAGGCACGAGTAATGCATGTCAGATGCAGGTCAGCAGATCATGTTTAGCACATGTTACCAGGAATATGCATTGCCCACTGCTGGTAAGCGACGTTTAAATATGGCTATATGGATATGCGCAAAACAGGGATAAGCTACACCGAATATTGTGCAGATCACGGTCAATGATGTCCAGAACAGGTGAAACCAGCATTATTCACCCCTGTACTAATAGCGCCTGCTCTGAAGGGTAAAACGACCACTGCCAGGTGTAACACACGCAATCATGTATAGAATCACCTAGCACTATTGCTAGGCAAGATGTACCTATGGTAGGGTTGCCACCTCTTCAAATGACCGATGTGGGACATACATCAGATGTCTACAGGCCGACACATACACCCAGCCAGTACGAAATGCAGAACTTCACTGCTTTGCCTAGATAAAAGCTCATCCTTGTAATGTTTACTTACTTATTCTGTTTCTAGAACATATAGGTGGTTCAGATATAGAATAACTGTTTTATGCAACTATTACATAAACTATAGGAAATAAGTATGCTCTAAAATCCCAGGACATTTGCCATGTTCACAAATATTTTGCAGGACACAACTGCCCAAAGAGGGATTGTCCCTCGCAGAGTGGGACAGCTCAGGTGTGTAATGTGACAGGTACAGACACAAACGTGCGGAGTCCAGGAAACAGTATACACCAACAAGTACACAATGAAAGGTGTAGCTTGCCTGTCACTTTCCCCGTCAGATATATATATATATATATATATATATATATATATATATATATATATATGTGTGTGTACACATATATACATATATATAATACAGATAGAAAGGGCGATAGAGTGATATATGTTGATATATACGGAGTCAGCGATATCTGCAAATATATATAGATAGGTCAATGAAATTCCTAACACCTCGAAGGTACAAATAAATAGGATACCACCAACTATGGAATGTGTAACATACTGACATGCGTAACCACGAGGCTGAAAGACCGAAAGAACACAGTACCGGAACAGTACAACCGCGAGTAATAGTATAATGATATGAAGGGACATTTAGTTATCGCTGCCGATGTTGCGGTCCAAGTAGGTACTGTGTTCAACTGTGTTTGTAAGCACTGTAGTCTGTGTATGTGTATGTTGAGGGTGCCGTGTGCATCTCTGTGTGACTGTAATGTGTGTATGTGTCTGCATCATGTGTCTGTTAGTGCCAACTCGGAGGTAGATCATTATGGTAGCCGTAGGCATACGATTACCACCTGTCTCACATTAGGAGGGACAGCCCCTCCATGGGCAGGTGTGTCCTGACATAAAACATTACAAAGGGCAAATGTCCAGGATTGTAGGACATTAGTATGTCCCATATATAATGTAATAGTTGCATTAAATAGATATGCCTGTATGTTAGAAACGTAAATGTTACATGCAATATGATAAGTAGCCAAGGTACCACAATAGGTATGTATTGAGGATAAAAGTATGTGCTAACCTGTGTACTGACCATGGCTATGTGTTGGCCTGTAAACACCACTGTGCATCCTGCAAAGTGTCCAACAATGGCCATATGAAAAGGTGGCAACCCATGGCAAAGAGGTTCTGTTACCAACACAACCACAATGACTGCAAATATCTGGGACAGAAATACACGGGATAGCTGTCAGTTAGACATATCCCTTTACATATCGCTGCAATTCCAGAGGTATGGAAGTATCAACCTCACCTGCATACTATATAGAAACCAGTTAACAATGGCTCAATGTACAATCCCGTAACATAAGTCTACTAACTGACAGCTCTTTAATTAGGGACGGAGCCCTCACACATATATATGGAATATGTAGAAATGCAAGCCTCACAAACCTGTATATGCTATGTACACCCACCGACATCCCCCACACTAGAAACTATAGCAATACAGACTGCAATAACAGTGCAAACATCCAGTTAGTCAATTACATCTGCAGAACCATCAATATACCTTGTGAGAGATACAATTAAAGGCGCCATGCAAAACTGCAGCCGTTATATAATGGAACAAACGGCGAAGTTACAGGTTTTGTTTGCAATAGTCTGTTATCAGACGTTGGGATGACAGGAACACCCACATGTTGAACCACATACTCTAGCTGTCACACACAATCCATGGGGAACATGAATCCAAAGTATAATTGCCTCTATGCATAGCAGTTGCAATTACACATAACAAAACACAATACAGGCAGTCTCCCTAAGGTAGGGCAAATGGGCAACGCCCAAGTGGAGAATTCAATTATACCCCACTGTTGGCACGTAATTGGCGAATGGAGTAGCTGCACAGCTGATATGCAAGTAATTAGTCACTCAGGAACACCAATTGGAAGGAGGAAACCACATGTAACAGGTATCGACGTATATAAGGATGACTTGCTAGACATTCAAACCATATGCTCATACAAACTACCTGTTTAAGCAGTGTGAGAGAGATAGAGGCGAAAGTCCATAACGATAACAAGGTATGTAGAACACTCGGTATATAAGTTTATGTATAGCATGTTTTTTATTAATTATTTACTGTATGTATAGCCTGGTTTGCATTAATTAAAAGTGTCCGTAATGCATAAAGTGGGAAAACGTATTTATGTAGTGATGTCTTGCTGAGCATACTAACGCATTTAGAAACTGTGCGTCCAGCAATGGGCCACAAGGTACACATCACAGACACCACAAGGGATGCTACATGAGTGCTTCAAACAGAACATTTCCATACAACCTGCCATCAGTGGTAGAGTATGTCCAACAAGTACGTGCCATAGCAGGGGATAGTATATGTTGATATACTGTCACAGTAGGCATGTGTATGGGCATATAACGACAATGACATGTCTAAGGTGGTCCCGCTGTGCAAGTATGCTTTGCATTATGGGATACTATGTGAAATATGTGTAATGTATAGTATTGTAGGTAGATATGTCAGATATTCTACACAGCATAACAGGCATATCATGCATACCAAAGGTATTGTCTATTGGCATGTACAATAACAGGATACATATGGCTTGTAGGCACGGGACATTGCAATAGCATGATAGCTAATCTAAATGGAAGGGCTACCAAGTAGCCATGCACACAGGGCATGTAATAGTTTCACAGGTTCATAGTGGGGTACTATGCAGTCTGGCAAGTCTATGTGTAAGCACAACTACAGTGTTCACACCAGTGGCACCTCTCTAGGGTAGTGTACTGTGAACAGCAGAGCCATGTGTTACCTGCACCTCTGCACAGTACAGCCACTGCAGTGATCCCTGGTGTACATGTGTCTCCCAACCACCAAGGGAGGTATCACATGAACAGTGCTACTGAGTGTCCCTTCGTGATGTACATAGGACTCATGTTCCAAAGCAAGGGAGTGACCAGTTTGGGAATGTAACTCTCAAGCACATCCCACTCATTGTTGCGTGTGTGCACATATCCATGAGCATGTTGCTCACAGTGGCTTTTGCTTATGTCGTGTATGTGGAGTATATCCATTAATATTGTTGTGGACATAGGCCCTGTCTGTTCAGCAGAGGTCACCCCTGAGTATGTAGTATGCAAATGTGTACAGACGTGGTGTCCGTAGTTCAGCCGCATACTTTAACTGTCGGAGCTCAATAAACGTCATGGCATGTTAATGGTGTGGTATGTAAAACTGTAGCTGTTGTGTAAGGTACACCCTAAATGGGGTGGTGTACCCTTGAATGTGTGTAGACATCTTGAGTTCAGAGGTACAATGGGTGCCTATGTACCAGCTACACATCCAGTACAGATAAGTGTGGCCACGTAGAAGGATATCCATGCCACAGTGGCAATACGGTAACCACAGGAGTGGGTGTGACATACGTGTGTACTACAAACATGTACAATGTGACATGTATGTAGGGGACTAGCACCTATGTGATAGTCAGTGGGTGAATGGTGTAATGCAAAGGTGATGTTCATGCACCTTGTGTCATGCAGCTTGAGGCTATGATATTCATATCAGGTATCTGTCACAGTGACACCCATATGGATGGAGTCAGTATCAGCTGGTGGATCAATCATGGTGCTTTGTATGTAGGGGTTTGTAAAGCTAGGCAGGGAAAGTCCCTCTGTGCTAGCCTGTACCTCAGAGAAGCATATACTGAACATGAGGGGCCCAATGACTGATGACTGTGGTATGGCAAATGTAACTGAAATGCAGTAGGTACTATGGTATGCTACCCTCATTGTGTGTGTCCTGTCCATGAGCCACGTTGCATAATATCCTGAGACATAGGGTATGATGTGCAGGTGGATGTGTATATTGTCAATACCAGAATGGAGAACAGTGCTGAAAGGCAATGAGAGGACAATGTAGGATGTGTGGACTCCCGTACCATCATCAACTACCCTGGTAACTGTATGAAAGGAGTCCACCAGGTGTAGGGGCCATGCTCTGGCCCTAACAAGTCCAACCCGGGTGGCATCAAAGGACTGGAGCCCAACAATGTCTCTGTGAATGACGTCCTTGATGATGTGCCCCATAGCCATGCAGAACAGTCCAGTCAGGTGTGTAGGACTATAGTCCCACTCGTGCATTGTGGTGCCACCTGTGTGGAGTGTGATAAATGTTACTGTGTGCCATTCAGGGGCCACAATGTCTGATACAAGGCTATTACTGAATATGGTGGCCTAGTGGGGAGAAATGTTGTTCAGAGTTTTGTGGACACCACAGCCTGGGACTTTGGAAGGTGACATGGGGCCAGTGTCCCAGGACAATATAGAGTGCAGGTTAGTACTGTGTAGGTGGGACCGCAGGGACAACGCAATGTTCCTGCATGGATTGTGGCCCTGTAGTGAGTGAGAGGGTGTAATGTTAGCACTGAATCCATCCACCAGCATGTTGCCAATATCACCTGGGTCTGTAATGTTCCTTAGTGACTGTTGTATGTGAGAGCAGATGTGGGTGTTGCCAGTGACTACTGACATACCACCATAGTGCCTTGTGGTACACCCCGGAAAGTGTTGCAGCAATGTTTAAGTAGTTAGTCTTGGAGTATGTGATGAGGGATCCCATGGCCCTACTGAGGCTGACCAGTGAGCTACCCCACCCATGGGATTGTACACCACTGTACAACAGCCTCCACCTGTTGTTGTACATTATGTCCATGGAACTTGACCACCAGAGTGGCGTCTGTTATCTGGTGTGTACCTTCATGACTCTGTGTGGAATAGCATGATCCATGCAGTCGTGTATGTGCTAATGAAGTGCACTGGGGTATGTTTCAGCATTTGTAAGTGCATTGTCCATCTGCACAGGTGTCATGACATTGACAACCGCTGTCATAAGACGTCTGTAGTAGGTGTTGTAGTACTCATGTACTATGTATGCCGTGAAGGGTGTGGTGCCGGGATGTGGCTAACAAGGTTGATTAGCATATGTTTGGAATCCACCAATGAGGGGATAACCCCAGGTGTGGAGCACCAGTCACATGTTGGTAGTGTTCATGTCAAGGTTAATGTTGGTCTTGGAGGTGGTGTGCATGGGTTGATCAAGCCGAGTGGAGATTATGACTCATGGATGTGTCGGTACATGAGTGGCTATCCCAGTTAAGTGTGGGGTAGTGTCAGTCACACATCAGTAGTAGCTGTCTGAGCCCTACTGTCCAGTACACCAACAAATGAGGTCTGGTAACCGTGGGGTATATTGTTGAATCTGTAGCTTGTTACAATGTGTATAGCGGTTCCGGACACAGTTAGTTGCACATGGAGCACCTCTGATGCATTGTGCTAAGTAACTAGCCAGGATGTGTGTACAACATAGTGTGATATGGTAACACCCAGCTGTGGATGTGCCAGTCCATGTATGTGCCTGAAAGGTATGGTCTGTCTAAAACCTGTCATTGCAGGTGTGCTCTGCAGAGCCTAGAGGCAGGTCCCAGTCACTGCAGATATATTGGAGTGGTGCATTATAAGGTGTGCCTTGCCTGCGTGCATCACAGAGGAAGATGCAAGCAATGTGTCACATGACCCCATGTCCTGCTTGCCAGTTCCCATTCTGCCGGTGACTATTATTGAAAACTGTCCAAGACAGACAGTATAGAAGCAGCAAGAGCCTTACATGTGATCTGTACTCCCAGGGCTGACAGGTGCAGGTCATCTGTGCCAAAGCATTGTGTTTGACCAGGTCAGTCAAAGCGGACAGATACCAGATGCCTGTGGAATGACAGCAGAAGCAGAAGCAAATGTTGAAGTGACACAGTCAGTCATTGTACAGTGGTATCAGGTCCGGATGAATGCATAATGCTCCCCAGGGCTAGGCACACACCTTCAGGGCTACAACACTGGTGAGCTATTGCATGTCCCTGCACATGTAGTCTGTGAAGTGGCATCTCAGGGCAGTCACACTAACATGGAGAATGACAGTCACATCATACCTGGTAAGGTGTGGCATGGGTGCATAGGTTATGTTGCAGAACCAGTTACCCGACAGCAAGATGTAAGCGACTATCGCCTTGTGTAGCCTGCTGTGTGGAGCTGCAGTGTGACCACCTACAGACTCACCTATGACTGGTGTGTTGTGTATGTTATAACAGCCTATTGGCTGTATGTGATGGGCACACATGAGTCTGTGGGCTATAAGTTGGTGATGTTGTGTTCCATGATGGGGGCTGCCTCTGGTGCCTACACAGAGTATGGAGAGGTACTGCACAAGTTGTCCTCGTATGTGTGGCCTGTGGTGGAGATCATGTGAGACTATGTGATGAGTGGGGTGTATTGCGAATGTTACACATCTCCACATGACTGTCAGGTGCAGCCAGGGTTGGTGACAGCATTACCCCCAGCAGGGCTGCATAAGTGCATCCTCCACAGGCTGTAGTGTCATATGTTGGGAGGTGAGCATTGAATGTGTACATGAGACAATTGCTCTATTGCCACATGTATGACATATCCATCGTATAGACAGGCAATAGCACTGGTACGTGATAGTCGGACATGCCTGGATATACAACCATGTCTCACAGGATATGTGCATTACGTGTGTACAACAGCTGTTGTACCATAAGCAAGCAGGACATTTTTGGACAGCCAGTGTACCTGTGTGAAATGGTGTGGAATGGGTGCTATATTAATCAGTAGCTCATGACATGTTCAAGTTCTGAACAAGTGCCTAACATGACCATACAATACAGATAGGGTGTTGGATAATATCAACCCACAAGTGGTGACGACAGTCATAATGGGTGGCACCTCAATATAACACTGCTGAGTATGGTGTGCATGTCCATGAACCACAGTGCAGCTACAGTAGAACAGGGTTAATGTTGTTGTACTCACCCTCATTGTAGCCCATACCACACAGACAAATGTTAGTGACCTGAGGAGGAATAGCTGTGTCAGTGTTGTGAACAACATACAGAATGGGCTGTGTGATATCATTGTCACACACCGCTAGGTGAACATCTCTGTACTCATTAACTACCACCTAGGCTGTGGTCAACATTATGGACACTGTGTAAGGGTAGTCATACGAGGTACCCATGTCATGACAGGGTGCTATCCATGAGCATGGAGATCATTGGACAGGCATATACAGCACTGGGGTAACCAATATTGGATCACATATCACCTTTAAGGGGTAATGGCCATGCGTGGATTGGCAATATCAGCCTTCACAATCCTCACCTCCACTATGCAGCATGCTGTCTAACTTACATAAACACATTTGCTACACCATGATGATGGACATGCTACATGTCCATATCCTGATCTGTAAGGCATACATCATGGACAGCCACCATCCTAATACTAGGATTGCCACATGCTGGACAGATCCCTGTGCCATACATGTGACATACTCCTGCCAAACCATGCAACCCTGTCCATCAAAGCTACACGTCATCCCAGTCATACATGGTGTGATGGCCGCATGGTAGATGAAGTATCAACTGTCCGGATCAGTAATGCGGCACTGATGCACCTCGCTGTGGCATACTGGCTGGCTGTTACAGCTGGGAAACCTTGCTCGTACATGCTATGATTGATAACCATCCCTGTGAATGATGTCCGACTAGCCATTGTCCCATGTCTATCACATGTGCAACACAGGTGATCCATGGCAGGATGTTGAACAGCTGTACAGTGCTGTGTAGATGTATATGGCAAAACACATACATGTACAGGTGTCCATGCATATGTGTGCATTGTCACTGCTCAAGTCCATTAAGGCTGTGTCTGTGTTGATATGTGACATATACACAGCATCAAGGTCAACAGCAGTACCGTGGACACATCCAGGCATGTGCAGATAGGTAAGAACACCAGTGCAGGCAAATAGACATGCCCACATCAAGACAGCATTCACATGGAGTATGAACACTGTAATGAGGTGACACACATATATGGTGATGATATCCAATGCATAATTGGTGTTACATTTGTATGACACAAACACCTCAGTCATGTCAGTGTCATGATGATTTGTAAAGATTACTGTGCAGATGTACTAGATGTCATAGAAATGTATGTGCAGCAGTATCTCTGTACATCTCTGAAACTGTGTCCTGTCACCATCATTATGTCTTACAGATAATGCCTCGTACACGCCTTCCAGCATATAGCTGCAAGGAGGATGATGTCCTCATCCCGTACCTCCATGAGAACTACGAGGTGTTGTTCAGCCATGTGCCACAGCATGCCCAGCAGCGGGACGACCTGTGGCAGGATCTACGCAGGAGGGTAAACGATGTGGGTGGCCATAACTGCACCTACCAGCAGGTGCGCAGACACTGCATGGACTTGATATGACATGCAAAACAGCGTGCCACTGCAATCACCAGGGAACAAGGTGGAACAGGTGGTGGGCCACTAACCCAGCCCCCACTCACACACACCGAGGAGCTACTGGCCAGTCAGGAGACACCCTCAGAACTGCATCCACACACACTAGCTGCCATCGTGGAGGTGGGTGTCTCCCAACCAATGAGCCTGGAGTTGCCTGGTAAGTCAGTACTGCACATATGGCTATTATATCCCATTTAGTTGCATGTGTCACTGTACATTATGTAAAGTAACAACATATGCAAGGTATGTGGACACACATACTGCATACTACAGTATGCTACCCTGTGTATGCACACATGTGCATACTATATGCTATTATGCAGGTGAATGTGTTAACATGGACAGTGCACCCTGTGGCTGTCAGACAGTCAGGGATAATGTTCATACTGCTGTGTCACCCCTATACAGGTACCTCTGGCATGCCGCACAGACATGAGTCCATTGCTGGTGAGATTGTCATCAGTATCAGGCATGTTAAAGCATAGATCTATTTGCCATGTGGCCAGTTAACAGTTGCACACTTGATGTTTGTTCCAGTCACGATATACAGGTCACATCACCCATCATTCACACAGGCCACCCATGTGCAATATATATAAATGAAATGATACACCAACTTGAAACCACAGTAGTTGTCATTGCTACATGTGTGGTCAGCTGTGCATACAACAGTGGAGGTGTTCTACAATGGAGGCATATGTAGTATGCAGTGGAACAACATGTGTGGTATGTAAACAGTGCCACACAGTGAGCTGTGATATGGGCAGCCCACAGGTGTCACCATTGTGTTATATGCCCCTGCATTGGGTGCACACATTGTGATGTGCCATCTGACATGTCCCAGACACATAGTTTTCTGGCTGCAATATTGTCACACTATCCCATGACCCATACCCCACATACCAAACATACAACCCTTTGTCTGCAAAGCCCTGTGGATGGTGACATATCTGACATCTATGGGTGTATGTCATATGGGACAACACAGACATGTGAGATGGCCATCACACACATTTGGTCAACACATGTGCACACATGGCCATGGGGCATGGCCAGAGACACGTAGCCACACAGTAGATGTGATGTGTACACACCCTGTTGCACATTGTCCACACATTGTCCAATTATAGCCTTAGTTGACTGATTATTCAGTTGATGTGGTACACTGGACATCCTAAAAGCCTGTGTACAGCTAGTGGAGGTGTCACTGATGTCTACCATATAAGATCTGTTGAACATCACGACTGTGTCATAGCATGACAGTAGTCACCTGTACAGCTTCCACAGACATTGATACCACATCAGGCCACAGATACTGTACATTTCCCTTGCTGCTGTAGGACATCACCATTTGCTGTGCACCTCGTGTGTGTGGTACATCAATGTCATGTGGGAAATGGTGAATTGACATGTCCATTATGTGTGGACATGGTTGCTCGGCAGCTAAGACCCTGTAGTTGTTGTGCAGGGGTGTCATCTGTAGGTCCTCCACTGACCTGTCACTTGACACAGCATGGTTTGGAGTGTATACACCTCAGCATCGTGGGTCACAATCCACAGTTATGTCATGGGTATGCATGCAGTTATGGCTATGCAATGTGTACATATTATGCATTGTACAGCAATATAGATGCCTCATGATGCCATGCAATGGCACAGTGTCTGTACTTCACACTGTATAGCAATGTAGATGGCTCACACTACCCTTCCATGCTCATGGACATTTGCGAAACATGTATTCTATCTGTAGGGCATACAGACAACACCGCAATGTGATTCCCATTACGATGCTGTACATGTGTCAGGACACCATTGTGTCAGACATTTATGCATGTTAATGCACACGTCAGCAGATTACATGTCAAGGTCACATCAGCCATGTGTACTGTTATCCTGTTCTGGTCCACATGGTGTATCACGGGATGCATGCATACTACCATGATTGTGTGGACTGCATGGCTACTGATATGACACCTGCTTGCTGTAGTGTGCACCCCAGGGAGGTATGCTTACTAACAGTATTAATGTCTGAGCTGCATGCCCTCTGCTGTATCACAGGCATGCTGCATGCCATCTGTCAAATCACATGCATGGTGTGTCTGTGTGTGTGTGTGTGTGTGTGTGTGTGTGTGTGTGTGTGTGTGTGTGTGTGTGTGTGTGTGTGTGTGTGTGTGTGTGTCTGTGTGTCTATTGTAATGTAGAGTCTTTCTTTGCATTCACAGGTGATGTAGGTGCGTTACCCTCCTGCAGTCCATCTGATGTTAGTGTCCCCACAGATACTAGCAGTGATGAACATATGCATGAGGTACAGGCAGGGTTGTCAGGGGCTGAATCTGTGCCAATGGTTGCCATCCCAGCTATGTCCCCCTCTTCCCCGCAGACAGTTCTGCTGCCAACACATGCCGCATCACCAGTGGCCATAGAGGAAGGACAGTCAGCATCTGTTAGCGTGGAACAGGAACATGTGGTGGCTACTGAAGGTGTGTCTACACACCATGGTGTCAGTGTAATGACTGCAGATGTGCCACACAGGCATGTGGCCGGTGCTGTTCGTAGGAGGACCTCTGGCAGACATGCACCTGCAGGACAGAACGCAGCAGCTGGTATCACCAGACGCATGTTCCAGACTGTAATGGCAGCACAGGCACGTGCTGAATGGCAGAACAGAGAAGGGCAGAGGCTGCAGAGGGCTGCTATCCGTACTCTAAATGACAACACCCAGGCATTGGCAAATCCTCAACAGCAGATTGCTGATGTTCTGGACAGGCGATTGGGTGACATGGTTGGAATCCTTGACCGCGGCATGGCAATCCGCGAGCGTGAGCTGTCTGTGCTGGAACATCTGGTAGGAGTGAGGCATAGGCCACGTGGATGTAGGCCAGCTACACCACCTAGTGCAGGTTAACATGAGCGTGCCACCTCACAGGCCCGCTCCCATAGTGCTGGTAGCAGTAGCAGTGCAGCTGGTGCTGCGCTGTCCACACCAGGACACAGCAGGCCACATGGACGTGGCCCTGGATGTTCCCAGCAGAGACAAGGTTCCAATGCCACCTGGTAGTGCCCGTGCAACCCCTGGCAGGCACAGGTCATGTGGCCATGGCCAGACACAGTGAGCTGTACAACCTGGTCTGTACAATCTGGAGCTGTCAATAATACCCCGTGTAGGCCTCACAAAAGGCAGAACTGTGTGCACACATACACACACACAGCAAAGACATCTGTAGGGCACCACAACATCCACATGCATATTGAACAGACATGTCCAATCATATCACTGGCCCTTACCCACACACAAGATGTCATCCATTGGTGCAGCCTATGCCCCTGGCAAACATTATCACCCTGTGCATATAATGAAGCCTGTGCTGCATCCCTGTCATTCACACCATTGGTGCAGGGACATGCTCAAATGGTCTGATGCACAGGGTGAACAGAATAGTGAGAAGTGTATATTACATTAGTTGTGTAAGAATACTGAGAGAAGTGTATATTACATTAATTATGTGTGAATAGTGAGAGATGTGTATATTACATTAGTTGTTTACTGTTGACATGCACCAGACACAACATGTAGTACAGGTTTAGCATGCATTGCTATATGTTCACAGTATGTGTTTTGGTAACGACAGTAACAGCATGTTGGTAATGATGCCCTGGTTCCCTCCTTATGGTCTACTTGCATGTGCCTACAGGTAGCACTGTTTGCAGTCTCCCATGTGTAACTGTAGAGTACTCACAGGCACATATGGTAATATCAGCATGTTATATGTAGCCTCAGCCTGACTGTTGGAAAGTCTAACATAACACAGATGTCCACACATATACTGATCCAGAAGCATGTGGGCAGTTTAGGCTACAGTGGCTAGAGATGTGACATCCTTACCACATCACATCACAGGTATGTTGACATGGTGCAGGGGTTGTACACAGCGGTCTGACCAATGATAATGTTAGAGGCCACTTAATAGCATGAGGCCTCACTGTGTAGCAGTAATACCCTGTCACATTACAGGAACATGCTCACACTCACAGGGTCAACAATACTATAACGCGCACCCCATAGTGTTGAGGTGAGGACCTTTGCTTATGTGGTCATCACCGTCACAGTAATGTGAACCCACATGACACGACACAGAGAAAAAACATGTACAGGTAGCCAGTGCGGCTGAGACCAATGGCATCAAGAGGGAAGTGGACTGCATCACCATGAGGGGTTAGGGATCCTGTGTGTTCTGTATGGTAGCATACACCCTCACTCCATGCACCAGACAGCCATACATACCTACATACACACACACACATTGTGTAGACCACAAATGTCATACACATATGGATAGCTGATGTGTGTAATACACACACCACACCTGCCTACGTCATGCTTTCCACACTGCAGTATGTACAGATCTCTACAACAGTGTACAGGGGTGTGTAACAATTGGGATGTATTCCCCACCATATGTGGCATATATGGTCACACAAGCAAACACACATGGCAGTACTGTGAATGATACACCTGCTATATGATAATACGTCTGACAGACATGCAGCAGTATTGGCCGCATTATGTGTACCAATGCTACCTTTGGCAATTGTGCTGCTATATGCACACGGGAGGATGTAAGTGTTACAGGTGTCAAGTGATGTACTGTCGGTGACACCTGACCTCTGTGTAGGTTTTATGTCTCCACCATCAAGTAATGGTAACATAGCGTACTGTTTGCACATGTAATGGTAGGATGGCATGTGACACACCTGTGACCCGTCCCCGGCAAATATCCATCTACACAGGTGGATCACCACTTTATGTACACACATCCATCCATACCTGCTGTACATCCTACTGTACTGTCAGTATGTCACCATATACAGGTGTCAATGATGGGGCTGCATTGCAACTGCATGTTGTAGTTAAGCACAGATTAGTTACTTACATCAGCTACTGCACATGCATGGTAGCTACATGCACACTACAGATTGTACATGTGTGTTGGTCCTACATGCCTGTCATGTAGCCATGTTTGTATGCATTGCAATTGGTGGACATGTGTGTTGACATACATAACACATGGACTGTTGTATGATATGATGGGTGTCATGGGTAACTAGTACAGAGGGAGTGTGTCCTCAGTCAACATTGCTGCCTCATGTACTGTTAGCATTCAACAGCCATGGACCCACCTTCCATTTGCGTGCTTATGATTGCTGTAGCCACTTGTCTGCACAGAGGACAGCAAAAGCTATGCTATGTACATATGTGTCGTGTGTGTGGTCCATGCACATATCCACTGCAATTACATGTATGACATAGCCTAACATGTGTGTTCATTGGTGTACAGTGACAGTCATCTGTCACAGCTGTGTAAGACCCAGGGCCCCTGGTATGTGTAGAGCTGACCTGGTTATGTACAGTGGTATCATTGCAATGCATAACACAGGATGGAACCCTGTCGGTACATGTGTAGTCTGCACAGTTGCTGTAGACCTATGTACAGTGCACGGGTCATGAGTCACACTGTGTTGTGTTAATGTATGGCTGTGTATTGCTGGTCCAATGACATGGTGATGTCAGAGGGCTACATTGTAGATTGTGGTGTGTACCTCTGTGATATGCACCTGAGACATCTGTGATAGTGCCTGAGTGTGTACTGGTCAATACATGTCAGTGGCCTTCATGTACGTGGGGACAGTAATACCATACTGTGCCCTTCCGTGTTTAGAATCCGTGTGCATGCAAGATGGCCCTTTGCAACTGCTGTGTGAGCATGCCCAATATGCCATTGTGTAGATGGACACACAGTACATTCCAAACTGCGCCCTTCCGTGTTTAGAATCCATGTGCATGCATGCAAGACGGCCCTTTGCAACTGCTAAGTGTGTGAGCATGCCCAGTACTCTGTTGTGTAGATGGACAGACAGTACTTTCCAAACAGATGTGAGATACTAAGCATGTGGGCATGGCCATTGACATCCTGTATAGCGATGGTGGTCATCCAGACAACAGGTGTCCATTTTCAATGTCACGATGGATGCCTACATCGAATACACTGGTTGCTGTCTTGAAGGGTGTACTGTCTGTGGCACGTCCCGTATCTATGTAGTGTTGTTGTAGTGCTCCGTAGATATTTGATTGCCCCGATCACAACACTGCTGTGTGTTTGTCTACGTCTACCTTGGGACAGTAATATGCTTTCAGACTGCTCACTCTCTATACATTCCCTATCGGCGTCCTTGCCTTTGGGGATGATGTCACCCACCTAGAAGTATGCCTGTGGGAGTGCTGTGTTCAGTAATCTAGGTAGCACGTTCTGTAAATGCATCATGCTGTAGTGTGTTAGGGTAGTTAGGTGTATGTTCGACTCCCAACCCTGCTAAGTGTGTGTGTGTGTGTGTGTGTGTGTGTGTGTGTGTGTGTGTGTGTGTGTGTGTCTGTGTGTGTGTGTGTTTGTGTGCATGCTCCCGTCCGCCCTGGGACTCAGTCTTGCTTTTAGACGCCGCACACCACAGCAGTTTGCTACCGACGTCTTTGCCTTTGCGGATGATGTCACCCACCTAGAAGTATGCCTCTGGGAGTGCTGTGTTCAGTAATCTCGGTAGCGCGTTCTGTGAATGCATCATGCTGTATTGTGCTAGGGCAGTTAGGTGTATGTTCGACTCCCAGCCCTGCCAAGTGTGTGTGTGTGTGTGTGTGTGTGTGTGTGTGTGTGTGTGTGTGTGTGTGTGTGTGTGTGTTTGCGCGCATGCTCCCGTCCACCAGGGGACTAAGTCTTGCTTTTTGATGCCGCACACCACAGCAGTTTGGTACCGATGTCTTTGCCTTTGCGGATGATGTCACCCACCTAGAAGTATGCCTCTGGGAGTGCTGTGTTCAGTAATCACAGTAGCGCGTTCTGTAAATGCATCATGCTGTAGTGTGTTAGGGTAGTTAGGTGTATGTTCAACTCTCAGCCCTGCCAAGTGTGTGCATGTGTGTGTGTGTGTGTGTGTGTGTGTGTGTGTTTCCAGCTGCATGACAACAGTACATTGCTTTGACAGTATTCACTCTCCATAACATCCGTGCGGCGTCTTTGCCTTTGATGCTGCTGTCTGCAATCTAGATGTGTGCCTGTGTGAATCATGTGATCCACTGATCACGGTAGCGAGTTTTGTAACTGTGTAATGCTGTCGTGTGGTACAGTGCTTACGTTTATGTTCTGCTCCCAACCCTGCCACTTGTGTGTGTGTGTGTGTGTGTGTGTGTGTGTGTGTGTGTGTGTGTATATGTATCTATCTACACACACACATATATATATATATATATATATATATATATATAGAGAGAGAGAGAGAGAGAGATATGTATGTATATAGCTATATATATATATATATATATATATATATATATATATATATATATATATATATATATTGTATATAGATATGTATGTTGGGATTATCACTCTTGACTGCGCTGCATTGTCTGTATGTGAACACCTTGGATGTATGTACATCTGCTATGGCTCTGTGATAGTGCACATACTGTGTGCTGTAGTGATCGTGGGTTATACATGTGCAGTGACCAGTTATTGTGTTGCTGGGTATTACACGGGCATTGGAAACAATGTTAGTGCTGCACCTTTGAGTGGTCATATGCAGATCTCGGAAACAGTCAGCAGTGGTTATTACATTGGAATGTCAGTATGGCTCATATCCGTCTGTAGTAGCTGTCAAGTCTATGCACCCCAGGTTAACATTACAGACACACGTTTATCCACAAGTTGTGTTACAGATCCCAGGACTGTATGTGTAGACATTGACAGGTGCAGGACTGGGTTGTGTTGGATGGATGGAGGGGTGTCCATGGCCAGTAATGGGGATCTCTACTGCCTGGCAGGTATGGTCTGTGACTGCCCTACAACCTCCTGTATATGGCTGACACATGCTGTACCTGTGTATATGCAGACACACACACTTACCATAAACAGCTATGGCTATCACATACACACACCCATTGCACCACCATTGGGCCATGCAATAACCATTGTCCCTCGCACACACACACCTACATGTACATTTGATGGCTCTATGACAGCTCTGGACATGTTAACACCACACCCAGTGCATATGATGTCACCTATGCCACCACCTGTGATGTGTAATATTCATGCAGGATCTGACTAACCTGGTGCTGCTGCACACAGTGGCTTTATTCCACTGCATTGATGTTAGCATGCTATTAACACACAGTGTGTTACTTCCAGGTGTACTTCAGCAGGCATGATGCATTGCAGCTATGACCATCACTGTAGCATAGTTTACAGCACTGTTACCTCTGATGATGTAGTCTCCATCCATGTGCCATTTCACTGATGTTTGTAGTATTGGCAGCATGTGTGTCTGTGTGTGCAGTACGTGTGTGATGTGTGTAGTACACATGTATACCTGCTTACAAATGCATACACAACACTACACGGGCTTCACCATTCGTACACTAGCTTACTCGTTCTTCCACATGTGCACACGGGCTAACACGCACGCACATATACTTACTCGGGCTTACTGGCATGCACAGGCGCAGACACACTGTGGGCAGGTTTGCAGGTCACATCGGTGGTATCCATGGCATACGCCATCAGTCTCCTGACATTCTCTGGGATAGCTAATGACACACCTCTTCCACTAAGTACTGACAGCACACATGTGACACTGCTCCGGTGAGGTTACAGTGTTTTGTACATACACACTCCTGTTGTCACCTATCTTCTACTCTAATAGTCCCCTTAACCTACGCTACACTGTAGAGGCTTGGCCCATATGGCATGACATGTTGTGATTCACTATCCTCAGCCTCACTTGCCTCACATTGCCTGCAAATGCTTTGTTACATCTCTGACAGAGCACTTCCACACATGGGTACCAGTACGCAGTAGCCATGTTGTCTCCGGCTTGCCATTCATCTGCATGGCGTACTAACATCTAACTAAACCTACATTTTGTATGTATATTATCCATATGTCTTGTGTTGAAGCGCAGCGCGTTCTCGTGGTGCTGCGCTACACTTCCACACCAGGGATTGGGGGAGGACATCAACTGGTTCATTGATATCCAATGGACAAAGCCGCCACTGGCCTTGGACTTGGACATTGGCATGCTTCTTCGACTGTATTCATGCTGTATTTGCAGCTGTCATTGCTCCGTATAGCAATGTTAGTCGCATAAAATCCGGGTACATTTCTGCACATAACTCTGCTCTTGCACGGACAGCTTACTGTTTCATATATCACGTAGTTATTAAATTACATCATTTGCATAGCTTACACATACAAATGGGGTATGTTGCAAATCCCAACATTATCAGTGCAATGTTTGTGTTACGGGCGGTCTTGCATGCTCCTGCGGGTGTTTGCTGAATAGCCTGGCAGTCATCTTTCCTTGCTGTACTCTCACTCAATCCATAAACACCGAAGGCGTCGTGTATCATGGCCTAGGCTTTGCTGTGTGCTATGTCTATTTGTGGTGTATGCAGTATGCATGGCTGTGGGTATGTCCCACTGTCATCGTTGGTAAAGGTGACACCCTATAGCTACTTTCTGTAGATTGCTGTGTCATTTGACATGTCAGCACATACCTGCGGATGAACTTCCTACTGCAGTGCTTTTCATACCTTCTGCATTATCTTGCGGTCGATAATGCTGTTTCCTCAGACATGCATCTGTTTCTGATCATACCTATCAACCTCCTAGTGCAAAACATCTGTACAAAGCCTAACATGATGGGGGGACAGATAGGGGCAGATTCTACATATTGCTCTTACAAACGTAGATAGTTGGCAGTATTATAGGTTTTGCATTAGTATACCCTTTCTGAGGGATTTGGAGTCTTAAACACATATGTTTATCATTATTTATTGACGTCAGCTCTCAGGTATTTGGCAGACAGGTACACATACCTCTCAACCACCGACAGCAGGAAATCTGGACAAAGCCATAACTTAAAGTGGGGCAAAAGCACAAAAGTCGGGCCAATTTTTAAATATTGCTCTTACAAACTTAAAACGTTGATAGAATAACAGGTTTTGCATTAGCGTGAATTTTCTGAAGATTATGAAGTCTGAAACTCAAATGTCTCTCATTATTTTCTAACTTCAGTCTTTAATGATTTGCACTAATTTGCCAGAAAACCACAATTTTATGAAAAATGTACCAAATATATGAGGCAAAAATCTGGACATTCTGCAAAAATCTGTACAGTTGAGAGGTATGCAGATACAGATTGTGAGAGGAACACACCACACATATGAGGCATACATTTGCACATTCATACAGTTATGCCAATGCACACAATACATGGTGCCATCACAGGCCAGTTACCATTACATTCCTATTGCTGAACACACCCACCCACTGGATTATATTCCTCACACAGGCCAACAGGTGCTTATCCACACTATTTATCCCATCATGTACCTTATGTGTAGGCCGGTATTTGCGCTTTCTGTCAGTGGCAGAGCTCACGTACGAGTATGGTGGACTGGACACTGTATCGGTGACACTGCATGACACCCTGAGGGACACATGTCGTTTGAGTCTATTAACCTTCCACACTGACTTTCACAGGCCATACGTTGTAATTCACATTTGTGGACAAACATGCTTATGAGTTGTACATGTTTTGTCATTTGTCCTGACGTATTTCTTCTCACCTATCCACCTAGTATCACTAGTTCTGTGCATTTCGTTAGGACGGATTACCTTCATACCTCTCACCTGTACACATTATGGATATACGCCCTGGGGTTTGACCTATGATTCTGTTACATTTGTCATGATAATGTGCCTTTCTGATAGATTACTGGCAAGCCATGACGGACTGTGCGGTTAGTTAATCATGACTGACATTTCTATTTCATGATTACTAACTCTCATAACATTCGTATTCCTGACTACGCAATTATTCTATCAATGGTCTGACTTTGTCTGAGGTATATTTAATATAGTTCCTATTTGTCTGTCGTGTACTGTGCCTTACTCCAGCTGTCTTATTCTGACATTCTGGCAGGTACGGTTACCATCTTGGTCGGATGCGTGTCCATCCATGATAATCACCTACATGACACTGATATAGGTCCCTACGTCTTCCCCCAATGGATTACACAATATCCAGTGGGTTGGTTGCACCTTTTTTGTAAATATAGGCATGTGCTATACCCACATAGGTATATTGATCACTCCCATGGGGCGTACCTAATAAATCTGTGCCAACCAGCACCTTGGCCCAATTCTGCATACCCATGATTCCCATACCTGACACACCTCCACAGTACCCATTAGACATGTTTAATGTGAGCGATAATAAAGTGTGTGGACACTTCCGAGCACTCTCCACTCTGCGGATATCAGCTCGTACATCATACATTCAATCAACCCATGTGTTATTACCCTTGCACCTGCTACTGTTGCATGTACAGCTATATCGTAGTTGCAGCTGTGATGTCTTTAGCATCAATGATGGTTCGCACTTTGTACGGATCAATTTTTGGGATCCTGCAAAGGACACCTATATTCATGTTTAACGTCTAGAACTTGCAGGCCCTGTCACACTGGTACTTTCCAGGAAATGGTTTGGAAACCATCAGTGTATTCTCCTATCATGCATGTCTGTCTGTCTATCCATATTAGCTATAAAGTGACCTGTTTATGTACATGTGTTATATGTACAGGGACATATGTTTGTTGTGTATATATCTATTCTTGTATCGTGTGTGTATAGATATATATATCTGTACATATATACATATGTCTGTACATTCCTCATCTCGTAATTTGCTTTGGATTATGTCTGTGGATATATGTGTATATAAATCTCCATATCATACCTTTCAACTGTACAGATTTCCACTGCATGTACAGCTGTTTGCCTCTTATCTTTGCTCTGACATTGGTAAATAATGACAAACATTTCAGGTTACGACTTCATACCCTTCAGAGAATACATGCTAGTGACACACCTGTTATTCTATCCACTTTCTATGTTTGTTAGGCAATATCTGGGGATAGTCCCTGTTTGTGGTCCGTTTTTCATAACCTTGTATCTATCTGGCAAGTTAGTGGCATATCATTAAAGACTGATGTTGGTAAATAATAACAAACATTTCAGGTTACGACTTCATACCCTTCAGAGAATCCATGCTAGTGACACACCTGTTATTCTGTCCACTTTCTCTGTTTGTTAGGCAATATCTGGGGATTGTCCCTATTTGTGGTCCATTTTTCATAACCTTGTGTCTATCTGGCAAGTTAGTGGCATATCATTAAAGACTGGCATTGGTAAATAATGACAAACATTTCAGGTTACGACTTCATACCCTTCAGAGAATCCATGCTAGTGACACACCTGTTATTCTATCTGCTTTCTATGTTTGTTAGGGCAATATCTGGGGATTGTCCCTATTTGTACCAGTTGTTGTCATGGCTTTGTTTGGTTTCGTACTTTACGGGTTTAACAGGTATGAGCCATGTACATGGAACGTGGGGAAAACACCATTCATTTTCTATTCTGTGAGCGGATTACACATGCGCAGGCGCACTTGCATATCCTTATTGTGGGTTACATATGTTTCATAGATAATTGTGCTTCCGTAAACTTTCATAATTCTGACCATAACAGTTACATATCTGTATTCCAGTTTACAGACTACTGCGAAACACACATTCACCTTTACATATTTAAATGTGTGCACTGTATGAACGCTTTAATTACACTTTCAAGTTATATGTGCAGTGGTCGTTGGTCAACCGGGACTGCATTCACGTTGGCCGGATACCGGAACCACTATTCTATTGGTGTTCTCCCTCATTGATATGCATACCCATAGTACTTAGCTACATCAACATATGCCTCACCGCTTCACCTACGACACAGGCATCCATTCTCCTGCTGGGAAAAAGGCAGTACTACATATTACACATTCCCTATTGCCTACTGCTGTGGACTCTGGCTGCATTGTTAATCACTCCGAGGGTATGCAGAACACCAAGGCATATAGTCCAGCCACATGCAGGTCTTTGATTGTCAGGGTGTTCATGTAGTGATCTGGGTTTAGGCTTGTCCACCTGGTGAACGGAACTTCCCTGGCCAAGGTCAAATGTCAGACGAAGCATATAGACAGGGCTTATCTCCCTATTTTGAAGTTTTACTTGTGTTTATAGACACAGGTGTTTGGGCACCTGTCAGCAGCTAATTCTGTTGGCATTACATATTATGGGTGGGTTTGTTACAGTCCATACTCCACGGTGAGGGGTGTTCCCATTCACATTTGACTATTACCTGTATACAGTCATACGGGGATTATTATTTTTGGACATGAAGTGACTACAGGTATGCGGTTGTACATTACACAAGTGTGAAAGGCTGTTCCTGTAAATATGTACGGACCATACCTCTCAACCTCTTAGAGCACCGAACCTACGCAAAACCTACATGATGGGGGGACAATTTCGGACACATTTTAATGATTGCTCTTACAAGCTTACAATGTTGATAGAATGCTAGGTCTTGCATTAGCATGACTTTTCTGTAGGTTGTGGAGTCTTATACTCAGGATATTTCTCATTACTGACGTCAATCCTCAGCTATTTACCACACTGGTGCAGATTGTCGGAGGCACACACCAACACTATGGGGTGAACCTGTGGTCATTCTTAGGGTTGCCACCTTTTTGACTGCCCAAAGTGGGACATGTTCTCTAGAGATGTCAGATTTTCCAGGACAAAACATACCTACAGCCGTGCATAGTACTGAACTTTAACCTTTTTTGTACATATAATAGCTTATTCTAGTAACATTTGAATTGCTTATGCTACTTCACATAACATATTGAGGATTCATATATAAAAATAACTGTTTTATGTGACTATTAAAGTAAATTAGGAAATAAACTCTCAGGACATTTGCTATGTCTTGATTTTTTTCACAGGACACAACTGCCTACAGAGGGATTGTTACTCGCAAAGTGTGACAGGTGGTGACCCTAGTCATTCTGCAAATATCCGGACAGTTGAGTGGTATGGCACGGACCTCTGTAATAACCTGTTGTGTTCTTGCACAGCAGTAGCTCAGCATTAAAGACTGAAGTCGGAACGTTCTGACAGACAGTTGGGTTTCAGACTTCATACTCCAGACATTAATGCAAATGTGCAAACTGTTATTCTATCAAATTCTATGTTTCTAAGAGATATGTTTACAGATTGTCCCTGAGTTTGGACCTTTGTCTCACTTATATTCACGGCTCTGTCCAGATATCTTGTTCACAGGTTGACAGGTATGGTCAGTCACGACTGCACACAGTCAGTGTCCCTCACACTTGATCAGGATTGACCTGTTTACATAGTGTCTTCCTCGCCCTCATGCTGTTTTCCACTTTGCAAATGTGTGCATTATATTCTCCCTCCTATTTGTGTCTGGACACGTGCGTCACGGGAAGGCATTTTATCCTGGGTGGTAGGTTATGCATGCCCACTTAGGGCTGGACAGTGTCATGGACCTCCACTGCACATTCTGACTTGTGTCCAGATATCTACTGGATTGGACATCATATCGTCATACCCATGCTACTATTTATACAAGTTGGTCATCCCATGTGGGATATCCCAAAAATTGGTCAAGATGAAAACACATTAGATAACGAAGATTTTTGTTGCTTCACGAAAATGTGCAGGGAGGTTTACCTGCAGGGGATACATGGTTTGCAATCCTGACACTGCCTAGGGTGACAATACCTACTACATATGCGTAGGGGTCACTGTGTGTATCTGTTTCTGCAACAAAACAGTGGACCAAGTACGGCTGGATTTGGTGGATGTTCTGGTATGGTGACAGGTTGTGTGTTGTGGAGGGTATGCTGGGTGGGCTATTATGCATCCAGGTGTGTTGCGTTTGTTATGGCCAGTTCCATCAGGACCCATTTGTGGGCATGTGATGGTGCCGTATCTATACATTTGTCTCGCATATTTCCATATTCATATGTTTGTGGGATTGTGTTCTACACTATGGCCTGTCTGCTTGTCTTGCAGCTGTTTCTACATGAGGTTGTGTTTCTTTCCATTTCACCCGCTGCCCCCTCATACACCTCCGGTTCACCTTTTCTGCATACGACACAAGTATCGCCTTTGAGGAATTTACCATTAAACACACACCCCTCACACGCGAATTACTCACACCCCATAGAGCACTACTTTGGTTGTTGGCCCATGACACAGCCAGAGTTACACATTGACTACCCTACATGTGTCGGGTACCTTTATGATTATGTGGACTACCCTGCCAAGTTTGCTGTCCACATGCTATACCTCACGCACATAGGTACACACCCTTACTTCACTTTCATTACTTGGTTGATGTATCCGGGTACTACCCGTACGACTGTGTCACATACACATTCGGATTATACAGCTGCCTTCCGGATTTTGCCAGCCTGTTCTACTCATTGGTAGGATGGCACCTTTTCCTATGTCCAAGCTATTCCTTACACATGTCCGACTGTTGTGGACATTGCCTCCCCACAATCAATGGTTGTGTTTCCACCTTTTCAATTGTCCGCAGTGTGACATAGGGTTACCACCTGTCCCACTTTGCGAGGGACAGTCCCTCTTTGGGCAGTTGTGTGCTGACATGTAATTGTCAACATGGCAAATGTTCTGAGATTTTAGGACAAACATTTTTCTTATATTTTATGTGATAGTTGCATTAAACAGTTAATTCTGTATCTAAAATACCTGACTGTTATGAGAAACAGACTAAGCAACTAAAATGCTACAGGAATACGCTTTTCTGTAGGCAAAACAGTTATGTTCTGTCCTTTATAGTGGCCATGGGTATGTGTCGGCCTGTACAGTCTGATGTCTGTACCAAACATGTCCCACTTTGGCCATTTGTGAGGGTGGCAACCCTACTGTGACAGTTGCGGTGAACACAGCATATTTTACAGGCCGACACATACCCATAGTCTGTTCGGCAGATAGAACTTACAATTCTTGCCTATATCTAAGCTTATTCTTGTAGCATTTCGCTATCATATTCTGTTTGTTATGACATTTATGTATTATACGTCCAGTGAAATATGTTTAATGCAACTATTGCATAACGTCTACGGAGGAATTATGTCCTATATTCTTTGGACATTTGCCAGTTTTACATGTTTGTGTCAGGGACACATCTGCCCACAAAGGGACTGTCACTCGCAAAGTGGAACAGGTGGTAATCTTGGTCGACAGTACGGATCATACTGTTCCTTTCAGCCTACATGTGTCCGTGTTGTTATGGCTCGTTTATATGCTCCTTCTGTTTCGTTTACATGCGTATGCTATTTCCTATCACATTTGGTATGTGAAATACGGACATACCTTTTGTATGCGACTATTACATGGCTTGTGGGATATGATTCAGACATACAGTCACTACCTACATCTACATTTCTCCTCGTGTATTTTGTTATGGACACATCTGCACAGCTATGTTCCCTCCCTGAAATTATGGGTCGGCTGATGCCCCTCTCCGTTGGACTGGATGTACCTACTGGCGGCTTGCTAACATCTGATACATTTCACTTCCACATGGTATTGCTATCTACACTATGTTGGACTACAGGCACACGGTTTTCCTGTCATTTGTTCATGGGTAGGGACCCGTTATTCCCTACCGTGCATTTGTGTTTGAGTCTTCATTTTCTGTTCGCGGGGACTCTGCTTTGCATACGTTTCAGTCTCCATGGACACTGATAGGTACGATTACTATGCTGGCGGAATATAATAGTCAGCAGTTTCAGTTGCTCCTCGAAAGCCGACATTGACACGCCTCCCTGCGCAACTTCGATATGCCCCTTGCACTCGTGCACATTTCCTATGCACGTGGCTGTGGCAGCTGCGCGCCTTCATTAATATGCATATGGTACGACTACTCCACATCTACACTGCATGGCCGGCACAAGCCTTACGCCGGCCTTGCGCTGAGCTTCATGAATCTGGGGGATTCTGTTTGTAAAAGAGAATGTAGTATTTAGTCAGCTAATTATAGTATGAAAAATGATAGCTGCTAATACAAAATGGAAAGCACAGACATAATGGGACAATTTTCAAAACAGAAATTATGATAGTCGATACTGGGATCTAAGTTTTAAAGAGTAAAAACAGATAAGAGTGCTACATGTAAAGATCACCTCTGAGTAAGTGATATGCCACTGAGTACAGCCAGAGTTTTTTCAGTCGGGCTGCATAGGACATATGTTTGAGACCAGTAATCCTCTTGGTGAGGTACTTTTGTGGTCTTTCCAGCTGTTGAAAGTGTCTTGTGAGGTACATCCCAAATGGGGCATTGTACTCTCTGATGGGTCAAATGAGTGACGAGTCTGTAACTATGTTTGTAATTAATTGTTATGTTAATCAAATTGTTAATCGCTATGTAAATCCAGTGTAACTACTGTGTGTATATTTTAACTGTGGAGCTTTTCTCCCCGGGCCTCTGCTGAAAATGGACCTACATCCAGTCGGACACTCCCGGTCAACAAATGTAAATAAATAAATAAATAAATAAAACTAGTAACAGTGAGTGACAGTGAAAATAGCAAAGACAAATATGGGGTAGTCAGTAGAAATACAAACATTTTGATTGAAGCATTTAGGTACTACTGTTGATGCTAGAGGAAGGGAAGGATGCATTATTCAATAACTGGAAGGTTTTAGAAACTAACTTACAAGTTGTATTTGAAAGGATACTATTTTCTTATAAGAGAGGAGATATTTTGAAATCAACAAAATAGTAATAAAATGACAGTTTGCAAAAAAAAAAAAAAAAAAAGTAAACTTTTCTGTGAAATGAATACAGCTTGTTGTCGCATTGGTAGTAATGCTGCTTATTATTATGATCCTATTACTCGTAAGACCTTGAGTGATCTTCATGGCCCCATACTTCACAGGTGCATAAAGAGAATGTGTGAATTGTACTGCCACATCTGTATTACAATGGGCAAAGCGTGAAGAAGCAATGCTAATTTTCCAGCTTCTTAACCTTAAAAATGAATACCCAGTACTCTTTCACATGTCTGAATCAGCATAAAGTGACAAAACCAGTACAGTTATGTGTGAAACAATCTGTCTGCACATTGTCTGGACTGCTGTTATGTAGTTTTGGCAAGTGGTAGAGAGCACAGATCTGCACAGATTAAGACTTTCTGCAAGATCATGCACTGGGATTGGCTCTAGGCTTCTGTCTCACAGCTTACCCTAACTTTTTAAAGTTTTTTTTAAATTCACTCTGAGGGTGTCTTTAGATAGATGCCCTGTTATGGTTTTTATAAGGTTGGAAATAGGGAAGATAGCACAGCTGGAAATAGTGAAGAGACAGCAGACAAGAAAAGCACAAAAGGAACACACTGAGATTATATAAAATGAGGAGGAAGAATATAGGGGTGTTTTTTTTTGGTCTAGATCTCCATTTTTCCAATTTCTTTCTCTCTCTCTCTCTTTTTCTTTTTGCGAATAAGAAAAGTAGGTGAAGGAATAAAGGTAGAGCCTGTGATTAAGAAAGGCTTGACAGTGTTAAGGAAGTTTGGATGTAAAACAGAAATGACAAAAAAGACAGAGGGGAACACTATGGTGGGCTGACAGACTGAGGGAGAGACAAAGCAAGGAGATGGCAGACAGACACAAAAGGCATGAGGTCCATGGGCAATATTCTCTTCTGTACAGTTGGCAGTTTGCAGTTTGTTAATCAAGAAAGTGCATTGGGCCAGAATGTGCTCATTTTCAATGGAGACCTGGGGAGAAAAGCTCCATATACAATTATTGCAAATATAGTAACAAAGTTAACAAGTACAACACAATTTTCAAAAACTAATAAAACACTGTAATATAGAAGAGAGAATAATAACATTTGATGACGGTGTTGCAACATAGTATTGAATGAAATTAAAACATAACTGTTTTGGAGTACATAAGTATAATTTGGAGTGCATGCATTTATGCACTCAAAGTTTCATGAGTGAGAGGGAGGAAGAATTAGAAGAGGAGAGTAGAACAGTGAACGGTGAATAGGTTGAGTTATGGGAAAGGAAAAAGGGAGAGGGAGTGGAAATGAAATGAAGGGAGTCACTAGGGTGAGTTATGAGAAAGGAAAAAGGGAGAGGGAGTGGAAATGAAATGAAGGGAGTCACTAGGTTGACTTATAAGAAAAGAGAAAAAAGGAAGGGGGAACAAAAATGATATAGGGGATTCAGGAGGGGTGAGAGCATGAACATTCCCAGTGAGAAGAGAGATGGGACTAGAGCATGGTAATGAAGGCAGAGTGGTTTTGGGTGATTTGAATGTGGGGAGAAGTGAATTCCATAGATGAGAAAAAGAGAAAGACAGGAGAAATTGCCTGGGTGACCATAAGGGTTTGTACACTTCGAGGAGGTTCTAGTTACTGGACCCGAGTAGTCTGTCAGGATGATGTAAGGTGAGTAAGGAGGAGAGGGAAGGGCAGTTAGAGAGTTTGAAAATTAGTTTGTGTGCAGTTAACAGTTGAATATAAAAGAGATAGTAAGGGAGTTCCAGCCAGTTCAAGGAGTGGAGTGCATCACAGTGGTGATAGGAGGATTTGGTCCCAGTAGCAAACTTGGAGATTTTATTGTAGCAGGATGACAGTTTTGACTTTAGGGAGGATTGAAGGTTGGTGAGAAGAGGGGCTCCATACAAGAGAGGGGATGAGGTAGGAAATAGAAAGTATATGTTTGGATGAGGAAGTGAGATAATGACTGTGACGATACAGCATTCCAAGCATTTGGTGTATTTTCGTAATACAAGTCTGTATATGAATGTCAAACTTTAAATGTTCATCAATGATAACACCTAGAAGTTTTGTATTGGAGGTGATTTCAATGGGGATCTTATTCTGACTGACTATGGAGAAGGGATTTTGGAGGTGTTTTTAGATGGGGTAAAGATCATGAATTTTGGTTTTGGATGCATTGAGAGCAAGGTGATGATTCAGCATCCAAGACTCAGTACAAGAGAAGGCATCTTGTGTTAGTTGCTTGAATTTGGGGAAGGATTGAGCATAGCAAATTATGGTGGAATCGTCTGTGTATTGGACAAGTTTGGTATTAGGAATGCACTGATGAAAATTATTAATGAAGATGTTAAAAAGTAAGGGACCCAGTATTGAGCCTTGTGGAACTCCTGTTACAGTGTGAAGGAAGGAAGAGGTAATATTGTTCCACTTGTCAGCTTGTTGTCTATATGAAAGGTAACTGGAAAATCAGTTAATAGAGGAGGGGGATAGATTGAGAAGAGAGAATTTGGAAAAGAGCAGTTTGTGGGAAAAAGTATTAAAGGCCTTTGATAAAGTCTAGGAGAAGGGTAGATACAATGTTGCCAGATTCTTGGGAGCAGTTGATGATGTCAAGGAAGGAGAGAAAGACAGTGGTAGTACTATGTGCAGGTCTAAATCCATGTTGAGTTGGAGAAAGAAGTTGATTGTCTAGGAGGTAGGGAAGGAGTTGCAAGTGTATGCATTTTTCAAGGACTTTTAAGAGGGGACATGATTGCTATAGGATGGAAGTTGGAGAATTCAGTATTTTTGCCTCCTTTATGGAGGGGAATGATGAATGCTTTCTTCCAGTGGAGGGGTACATAGAATTCTTGGACTGAATGGTTGATAAGTATGAAGATGGGAAGGGCTATGCCATCTGCAGCTAGCTTGAGAAAGTTAGATGGAAGGTTGTCCGGGGCATGAGAGCATGGTTTTAATTTTAGTAGAAGTTTTTTATGGTGTGTAGAGAGACAGGTTGTATGGTAAAGGGGTGGAGATGAGTAGTGTTGATGTCAGTGGGACTAGAGTTGAGGGTGTGGGATGAGGGTGGAGTAGAAGTGTTATTGGAGAATGATGTGGTGAGCTTGGCTATTGAATCAATAAAGAAAGAGTTGAACTGGGTGACTAAGAAATGATCTGGAATGTTTGGGTCAGGGCAGGGATTGTCTTTTTGCCAGGAGAGAAGAGAGCAGATATACTGTTCCAAAATTGTTTGGGGTTGGATCTATGATTGCTTTGAAGCTTGGAGTAATAGGACTTTCAGTCTAAAGCAATTAGTTTTTTTCACTTTATTACGAAGTTGCTTATACTCAGTTAGGGTATTAGGTGTTTTAGATTTATGGTAATGCTTCCAAGATTTATCTTGTAGATGCATGAGTGCAGTAGTTGCTTTAGTTAGCCAAGGGGTAGATTTGATTTTGACTTTTATTTCTGGGGGGAGTGAAGCTATCTAGTAGGTTATTGAATGTAGTATAGAAGTATGTAACAGCATCATCAAGAGGGAGATCATTTACAGGTTGAAATCAATTTTACCTTGCCCTAATGGCAGGGTGACCCCAAAAGTGTGTGGGGGAGGTTCATGTCTCTTGTGACATGAAGTCAGGAGCTTACTGGGTCAGCAAGTCTCACTGGACAAGAGATTGGAGCGGATGTCAATGCCTCTCCACAGCTCTCACAACTGAAGTCTCTACCATGTCCAGAAGTGTATGGTCCTGGCTTACCCATCTACAACATGTAGGAAGCAGACAAGAGTGGACACATCAACCTGTGAAGTGGTCCCTGGGCATGCAGGGTAGGTGGTTATTATTCGCCTCACCTGGGAGACTTGTGGCTGAGCTGCCCTAGACACCTCTGAGTCTGCAGAAAACAGAACATAAAAGGGAAAATGGCAGGGAAAAATGAAAGCAAAATGAATGAGAGAGAGAGAAAGAGACAGAGAGAGAGAGAGAGAGAGAGAGAGAGAAAGAGACAGAGAGAGAGAGATGCAGACAACAAAAAAGATCTATAAGCGTTAAGTAGCAAATACCTTCATTTCAAGGACACAAAATAAAGAACATTTTATTCCTAATTATGAAACTGTCATTAAGCATTCATACAGAAGTTGCTATTAGTAATGTAATGAATAAATACTGATAAGTACTGATTGACTGAGGTTCAAATATACTTTCTTTGGTATTAGTGAATTTTCTGCAATATGACAGAATAACTGTATTTTCTAAAGTGCAATACTGTAAGCTACCTGCAATGAAGTTGTGTGACAGATTTACTGGCAAGCACTAATTCAGTTCCATGTATAATTTCACTTCTAATATTACTGGAATGCTACATTCCCTGGCCTGTTCTACACACAGCTCACCAACAGTGTCTGCATAGTTGTGTGCTCCCCAGTTTCTTTCCCCTGCTTCTTCAAAAAAATAAAACCTATCCTCTCAGTGCAAGCTACAGTAAAAGCATTACCTACTGGACTAAACAACAATCTGAAAAGCTAACCACGGGAGGCAGAAAGAAATTTCTCTCCCCTACTTCTTCAAAAAAATAATACCAACCCTCTCAGTGCAAGCTACAGTAAAAGCATTACCTAATGGACTAAACAACAACCTAAAAAGCTAACCTCGGGGTGGGGGTGGGGGGGCAAAAAGAAATTTCTCTCCCCTGATTCTTCAAAAAAATAAAACCTACCCTCTCAGTGCAAGCTACACTAAAAGCATTACCTACTGGACTAAACAACAACCTAAAAAGCTAACCTCAGGAGGCAGAAAGAAAGTATGGCAATATCTCCCTCAGATAACTTGTACTAGCAATTTAAAGCCTGTATTTGCTTAGACCTGTATTAATTCAACTCTAGCTTAGCATCTAGGATTTCTAACCTTGGCTGAGCACTAAACTGCGGGAACCTGTTGACCTATACCCATCCTACTCCCACCCCAAAATGATTTTCTACACTCTTACTACCACTCACTACCCTTATAACTATTGATTTATATACTCCCTGACCAGTAAAGTGAAACAAAGGTGTTTTAAGTACTTTTTCCTGGCTTATTCTGTCTCAGGACTAGCTGATAGTTTTTTTTATCAAGGTCTCTACTCAGTAGGTGTAGCCCTGCTACGCTCGGTCTCACTTTGCCCTTCTCCCACCCACCCCATATCATTACTTTTATACCTATCCATATAAACCACACCCCTGTACTTCCTCCCTAATCACCCTCCCTTCTACTTCCTGTCCTACAACCACTTCCCTTTTGCTCCACCCCATGCTCACCTGCTACTCTCTATCACAGCCTACACTGACTAACTCTCACCCCTTCCTCTCATCCTCAACTCTACATCCTACAAATTGTCATGTGTCTAAAAATTCAAACTATACTCCTACTATCACTACTCCTCATCCTCTACTACCTCACCTACTACCACTCCCAATTACCCACACCCCATTTCCACCCCTCAAACACCACTCTTAATTATAGTATTAAACCACAACCCTATCTACAAATCTGTCCCTCCATCCTTCCCCCTACCCCTCCCATTCCCAAAATAAAATTATCTCCCCCCTCCCCTTTAAAACAATAAAAACCCTAAAGTCTACCTATTCAAACTAATACTCCACTACAATCCTCTACTCCTATCAGGCGACATTCATCCTAACCCTGGCCCTACAGACACTACCCTGAACAGTAACCCTCCATTACCTAAACCCACCAACTACTCTAACTCACAAAAGCATGTAACATTCTGCTCTATCAACCTCAGGAGTTTTGTTAATAAAGTTCAAGAATTCTATGCAGGGTTAGCTAACTATGCTCCTGACATAGTTACCCTAACAGAAACATGGTTAAGACCACACCACCTGCACAATGAAATTATCCCTGCTGGCTATAATATCCTTAGACTTGATTACCCAAAAAGAAAAGGAGGAGGAGTCTCCATACTCTACTCTAACCATCTCTCCCAAATTAGTCCCAAACTAACTTTACTCTCCTTTTCAACAGCTGAACTCCTACTGACTAACTTCAAACTTAATCATTTTTAAACACCATAACCATCGTAGTAATCTGTATTCCCCCTGGTGATAATATTAATGTACTTGAGAGCATCTTATCTCACCTCTCTCAGACCATCCACAATGAAACCATCATACTGGTATACATAAATATATATTGGCTTTCATTACAAATTCCCAACACTACCTCCTGTATTAATCTGCATGGGTTTGAGCAGCTAATCACACCCCCTACTTATATTAATAAATCTCACCTTCCAAGTTCTCTTCTTGACTGGATATTGGCCTGTCACACCCAAAACTATCATAACCTCCAAACCCTTCCAAATGCACTCGGTGACCACTGCCCAATAACAGTTACCAGACATACTCCCCACTTTACCAAACCTTACAAATGTATTACCACCTGCAAACTTTCACACTTCTGTCCTGACTCCTTCATTGACCAACTCTAACTGGTCTCACCCCACCACACTTCCCTTAGATGAAGCTGTCCACTCCTTCAACACTACCTTCTTAAACATTCTTAACTCCCTTGCTCCTCTCCGTACAATTAGAATCAAATCCAACACTGCTCCTTGGCTAACTAAATCCACCCGAACCCACATGAAAGACCGGGACAGGATATGGAAAATGTGGACTAAAACCAGGACCCTTTCTCTCCTTCAGAAATATAAAGAACTTAGAAATAAAATTTAAAAAAATCATCCATAATGACAAAACAAACTTCTATGCAAATCCCCCTCTACCCTAAAATCAGACCCCAAAAAATTCTGGAGCTCTATTAATAATATTCTACATCCAGGAAACCCTTCCCCTCCAAACCCATGTCCCAATGCAACCACTGAAGACATAGCCATTAAATTTAACAATCATTTTATAAACTCAATAACCAGCTTATTTAATTTTCTCCCCACAGCAATAATGCTAACACCTTTACAAACTCAATACCTCTTTCCAACCCTTATAACTCTTTCTCTCTTAAAGCAGTATCATCTAACTATATTAAATCTTTACTCTCTAAACTTAAACCCTGCTCCCCATCAGCTGACAACCTACCCTCGTATTTCCTGCAGATTGCCTCTGAACCTCTTGCCTATCCTGTATCTATCTTGATCAACCGATCTATTTCTGAATCCTATGTATGAAAAAACATCTTTATATTACCCACTCACAAAGGTGGCAACTCCTCAGACATATCTAACTTCAGACTAATTGCCATACTCTCCCCTCTCTCTAAAATCCTAGAGAAATGCATTCACTAGCAGGCAATGCATTACCTTCACCAGGAAAACTGTCTCACACCCACTCGGCATGGATTCCGTCCCAGGCATAGTACAACTACTGCACTTATATCCTTCATCAACACAGTTTCTCTTGCTCATGATAAGAATAAACTTGTCTCATGCCTATTCCTTGACCTCTCTAAAGCCTTTGACACTGCCTCTCACCCTGTCCTCCTTGACAAACTCACTAAATTAAATTTCTCTCCCCCTACTAAATCCTGGTTCTCCCGCTATCTCTCTACCCCCCAGCAATTTGTCAGATGGCTCTCGGCACTATCCCCTCCTCACACTGTACAACTGGGTGTCCCCCTCAGACCACTACTCTTTAATATTTTCACCAACGTGCTCTACTCATCTTGTCCCCAGTCATCACTTGTGCAATATGTTGATGACTCTACTGTTATAACCATTGTTGACAACCCAACTGACCTCCACTCTACTACCCAGGCATCTTTCCACACCATTGAGACATGGCTTAGTAATAACAAACTAATACTTAATCCTAAGAAAACTAAGCTCCTACTTTTCCTCCCCAAAAACCTCACCACATTCAAAAGTATATTTACCATTTTATCTAGCAACAACACCATCATCTCAGTTGAACCTAGTACTAAATTGCTAGGTGTCACAATAGATGATCATCTTAAGTTTAATCTACATATTCCAAACTCCATCAAAAAATGCCTCAGAACCTTGGACACCTTTTCCACAACAAGAAATACTTAACCAACACAGCCTGAAAAACACTCTCTTGTGCTTTACTACTTCCAACACTCCTATACAGCTGTCACATATTCACAAATCTAAACTCCAGCCTCATTTCTAAACTTGAAACTACCTACAATAAGGTGGCCAGAATTGCAGCTAACCAAACCTACAAGTCACACCACAGCTTAGCACTTCAGCAACTAGACTGGCTTGAATTCCCTGACCTGCTCCAACTATATCAACTACAAATCATTCACTCCATCCTATATCTACCCTCCTTCTGCCCCAGCCTCTCGTCCATCATATCTAAATATTCCCCTGCTAAGACTCTACGCAGCTCAGACCAAGAACTATTACATATCTACAAACCCAAAACCAGAATTGCATGTCTTCTGTATAACTATAATCCAGCTACATCCTGGAACCAACTCCCCTTGGAAATAAAGTCCCTTCACCATAGCCAGAGCTTCAAATTAGCCATAAGAAAATACCTAAAAAAATGGTCTTGCCACTGTAGCCATCCACCCTGAAACCACTATCCTCACACTTATTTCTCCACCTCAACCTAATTGTATCTCTGACCTTGTACTCCTACCTCTTCTTTCCTTCTCTACATTTGCTATTTAATACCCTCCCACTACTTACTTTCCTCCCTCTCTAACCAATCTTCACTCATTCAGCTCCAAAAAACCTAATTTGTCAAGTCTGTCTATAAGGTCACCTCTGTTTTATTTCCCTTATATTTTCATCTATCTATTCGTATATGTTTTTTTTTCTAAACCCTAAAACAACTAGCTACTACTCATTTAAAGGGATATGTAACTGGTTTCATAATCTTTTCCAGACTATAAATTTATTTTGTACTAAGCATTTAAAATGATATTGTAACAAGTCTCATATTCTTTTGCTGAATGTTAATTATTGTTTTAAAATTCTTTTCCCTGAGGAGCTTTTCTCCCTGGGTCTCTGCTGAAAATGAGCCAAAAGCTCAGTCAGACTAACCCGATTAACAAGTGTAAAATATAATAAATAAATAAATAAAATTTGATTCATTATAGTAAATATCAATGAATATTTTTAGTGACCACTTAGTGATGCTGTAAATATGACATCTCAACAAGTTGATTTTTTACTTAGTTTTCAATGCCATTTTGTTTTTATGTTATACCTGTATGTGTGTATATATATATATATATATATATATATATATATATATATATATATATATATATATACATACAGTTTACATTCATAGTTACGATGCTGTAACACCAAATGAGAAACTCTTCTCTGATACTGATCCTGTTATAAGCATCCTGTTCATGAGATGTGGACATGTGAGAGAAATATGGGGAAAAATAGAGGCCTACTAAGCCAGAATGTGTGTGCACTGTACCTTAATGGACTGCTGTATTTTATATTTCTACTAGGTTTGCTAATACAGCTTAAGGTGTGCCAACACTCTCCCCCATTCTTTTTATCCTCCATTTAATCATGAACTTTATGGTTTAGATGTTTGGAAATGCAGCGTGACACTCTGTAAATGCATGTGCAATGGTCCATAAGGACATTTTTTTAGAATTACATCTGCAAAATTGAGAAGGTATCCATCGTGCAGTGAAATAATGTTCTGTATGCCTTTGCTGAAAGGAGGGAATACTGTACAACTTTAAATTATTACAGGCTGTGCTGAATATTGTAGTGTTTATACATTCACAGGCACCAAATACCTTCACTGGGAAGAGAGGCGAAGAGGTGAATTATTGATCTATTAATGAACAGTTTGCTACCATGCCCACTTCAAACAGTGTCCTGCAGGTATAGCCTTGTCTACAAACAACTTTCAAGTGGACAGTGCAAGCTGCAAGGAATTGCTGCCATTAATGCCCACCTTTAAATATGTTGAGCTTTTATCATTGCCACTTCTTTCTATGATATGGCAGTGCATTCCTCATTATTATACCATGACCCCCCCAAAACGTGCACGCTGATTGGCCAGCGTGCACATTGTAAATCGAGTTATACTAATGGAAAAAGGTCCGGTCGCCCGGACTTTTTTCCATTAGTATAACTCTACTTTTAAAACACTGTCTCGCTATGTTAAACCCATTTAACATAGCGAGACAGGTTTTAAAAAAAAAGCAACGGAGAAAGCAAGATCTCCGTTGCTTTTTTTACTGTTTCGCTATGTTAAATGGGTTTAACATAGCGAGACAGTTTTAAAATAAGCAACGGACATCTCCGTTGCTTATTTTAAAACTGTCTCGCTATGTTAAACCCATTTAACATAGTGAAATAAAAAGCAACGGAGATCTTGCTTTCTCCGTTGCTTTTGCCCACAGCTCTGATGTACTGCGCAGGCGTGCAGTACATCAGAACTGCCGCGGATGCCAGACATCTGTGGAAGGGCAGTAAACAGGCATTATACTATGCCATTATTTAAGAAAAGTAATAGTTTCTTTTCTTAAATAATGTCATATAATAGCAATAACCACTTCTGGTGGGTAATGCTGTATTTACCCACGGTTGGCTTTGTTTGGTCCGGGCCTCGGGACCAAACCACGCCAACCATGGGTAAATCCAGCATTACCCACACCCAGGCGTGGGTTATTGCTATATTATTTCTTTATGTCAGTCATTGTGGCCTGAAGCATTGCAGTTTGCATTAATAAAAAAAAACTGACGTAGTTCATTGCATTACTTTAAAAGCCAGACCCCCAACCGCACCCCATGTTTGATTGTGGTGCCTCTGTATGTAACCATTACTGAACTTAAGGAAAGTTCTAGAAATCCACAAATACATTATCAATAGCAGTATACATGGTAGTGCAACATATAACTAAAACATTTTAAAATGCATTTTGGCATGAAAATTTGAACAGACTAAGTTATGTACATCCTAATGCATCATAAGTAATACCATTAGTAGAATAAAACAGTTTGCTTGATCTGCAATGACTAAGAAACAGAGAAAATTAACATTTCCTCAGCAAGTAATTAAAATACAACTTTGGTATGGCAACACTAGCAAACTTTCATAACATCCATGAGCCTGATTAAGTGTGTTATTTGCCTTGATGAAGCTCTGTTAAGGGTGAAGGCACTCATATATTTAATTACTTTTATTTTTCAACAAAGTTTCAGTTTCTAAACAAGTTATATGTGTTTGATTACTTTTTAAGTCTCAGCTGAAATTGGCTACAGTCCATAGTTCTTTTTTTCTGATTTTATGGAATTTTAGCCAGCAACTTCCTTGCTCAAGAAGTAACAGTTTTCCATGTGGTTTAATTTTATATCTGTCTGTCTATCTATCTATCTATCTATCTATCTATCTACCTAGCTATTTATCTATCTATAAAAACTCTAAGCCTAATATGTACATAGATATCAGTGGTTATTACTGTAATATGTAAGAAATGGATAATGCACTATACAACTTTGGCATATTGCCCTGTACTTCTGAAAACCTACCCAGCTAGCTGGTCCACCCCCCACCTCTGTAGATCATCATACATCTGCCTGCACTGTTTTCCCGACTATGGGAATACAAGAGATCTCTATCTCCTTCTAACTATCCAGTTTTCAGCCCCCCCCCCCCAAACGGAGGCCTGCTCCAACAGCTCAGGTATGGCTCCCGCAGTAGGACAAGGAGAATTCTGGTCTTTTTCCTCAGACCCTGGGTTTTAATGATGTCCATGTCTTAAAGGGATATGTCCATTATTTCTCTGTTTACATAACATAATGTTTAACTTCAGCAGAGTGTCTGAGATTGCACTTTTTGGGTGTGTTGGCTAGTAGAGAACTGCTGGTTTACTATCAAAATGTTGAAACTGTAAACAGTTTTTGTCACTCATCTGGTCAGGATAAAACAGATGAACATTTGTGGGTTTTGTTCAAGCAGCTTTATTATGTACAAACACATCAGGATTGAGGCTTAGTAACTTTAGCTTAGATAAAATTAACAACAAATTGACTCTCATACATGCTCACACTCTGGCTGCACTCACAAAATGGCACTGAAGCTAGCACATGCTTGCTATTTATATGCACGTGCTGTCTTTGAAAATGCTTCTTAAAGGTACAACAGACATACACATTCCACATCTTCCCTCTTTGAGAAATGAGTCATGCATTACTGACAACATTGATTGATATGCAACTGGTACAAAATAATTCTCTGACATACAATTATACAGAACTAAATACATATATACAATTATGTCCAGGCTACTGTATATTTCACACTAGGTCTGGAAATACGACCAAACTGTGTGACATAGAAATTAGAATTAGGTCTAGCAACTGGGACTGTCTCTGTCGAATGTTCAACTTTGGGGACATCAGGAACATCATCAGGAATGGAAGTTGGAGTTAAGACATGTTCTCCAACAGGAACATTGTCTGGATTGCTCTGAGCTCTAGAGTCTGTATCACAGGAACAATGCTGTGATATCAGTTCTGATAAAGGAAGATGTCTGCGATTTCTTCTGTACGCCACACCCTCAGATTCTACAAAGTAGGATATTCGGTCGACACATATACCTGTTACTTGACCATTTTTTTCGAAACCTTTCTCCGTCTGTATCCTTACTGTCTTTCGTTCTTTCAATGGACGAAGAAATCTGCTTAATCTATCAAAGCTGGACTTCTGGAAAGAATGCTTTTTGAATAGTTGGGCTTTGATTGCTCTGTTGTTTTTTGCTTTAGGCCGCAACAAACTGGAACTGACAGGCAAGGTTGTTTTGGTTTTTCAAAACAGAAGTCTCTGAGCAGGTGAGCCAAGTATATTGTCACGGGGTATGTTTCTGAGACTAAGTAAATTCAAAAAGATGTCAGTATTGTCATGCTTTGACATCTCTAGTAATTGCTTTGCACTCTGCACTGCACATTCTGCTAGTCCATTTGACTGCGGTTATTCAGGACTATTAATAAGGATGGCATAATGGTTAAGGTGTTTACCTTACAGATATAAGCTGCAGAGTTTGATTCTCACATGGGGTAATTAGCTAGGCTTGAAATGATTCACAAGGGAAGTTAGCCTAGTTCTAAGCTACGAACATGTACAAAGTCCCATTCTTTTGCAAATTTCTGAAAAAAATGACAAAGTAAATTGGGTACCATTGTCAGAGATAAGGTCTGAACTCACATGGACTAAGAAATGATATTTCAACTTGGTGATAACAGTGGACATTAGCTTAGGTAGTAAATCGATCTTAAAACAGTTCTACCAATACTAAATAATGCTGATTGTTCCACTCGAATATATCAGTGGCTACTGCTGACCAAGGTAGATCAGGAATTTGACTTAGCTGAAGTATTTCGTTTTGCAAATGCTGTTTAGTACTACTGCATACTGAACAAGATGAAAGTACTTTTTCAAAGTTTTTTGCTAGAGAAGGATGAAATACTAGTCCTCTCACTCTTCTTTTGGTAGATTTGAAACCTGGGTGACCACAATGTAAGATCTGGATATAATCACATTGTAAGGAAGTAGGAGCAACACTTTTAGGACCTTTGAAAATAATGCCATCATCTATCAACATCTCATCTCTATAAGGAAAATAGGTCACACTTCAGGCAGTATACTAGATTGCTTTCACGGCCATCCTACATTGATGTAGTGGTTGAGCCTTTGCAAAACTGGATTAGTCTTTGTATGATCTCTCAGATCATCAAGCCTCATGGTAGAAAAATGACACACTTCCATGACATAGAGGTCAAAATTATCTGTGTCAAGCTTGTTTTGTTGTATTTCTGGGTGCTCTAGATAAGGTATCAACCAAATAAAGAAGTTTGCCTTTTGTATAGACCATTTTGAATTTGCACTTTTGCAATTTGAGCATCATTCTTTGTAATCTTGCTGGAGCAGAATGCATAGGCTTCTTTAAAATAGTGACTAGAGCTTGATTCATAGGTTAATGGGTGTTTACTAGACTTATGACCACAAAGGCCTTTTTAAGTCTAGCCGTGCATCCCAAATCTCTGACAAGTTCTGATACCCTTGATAAGTGTAAGCATGGGCCAGGGAGATGAACCATTTATAGGTTACCTGTGTCCATTAGAGACATAGGTGCCAAACCATGGATGAATTTCCGGTTTCCCATCTAGTTATCCAGGTTGCACTTGAATTGGGTTAGGGAGAAACTCTGCTTCACATGGATGGAGAGCCTGTTCCATAGACAGGGTAGTCTCTTGGATACATACCTATCTCTTCAGCAGGTCCTATTTATATCACAGACAAGTTTTAAGTCTTTAGAATGGGTAATTCTGGTGCTGTTTGTTTTGTGGATATGCAGGAGTTCTATCAAAGTGGGGTCTGACAATGCCCTGTATGCCAGGCTTAGATCTACCCTCAAAAGCCTGCAGGAGACAGAATACAGGGATAGGGCCTTGAGGCAGTCTCCATAGGACATATTACTTACACTCTGTATTCTTTTAGTGAGGAACCTCTGTGGACATTCCAATTGTTGAATATGCCTGGTTAGGTACATTCCAAAGGGGGCATAGGTTCATAAGTTCATAGGTAGGTACTAGGCTATCTGCCCTAGGTCATTTATAAGCCTATCCAGAATGTGTTGGCTTTCACCTCCCTTTTAGACTAGATTCCTGAGCCTCTGTCCAGCAGGGCCATAGAAGTGATCCCAGGAGTAAATTTACGATTTCCCATCCACTCGTCAAGATTTCTCTTGAAGAGGGTCAGCAAGGGGCTCTGCCTGACATGAACTGGGATTCTATTCCAGAGTGAGGGAAGCCTCTGGGATATGAATATATCCCTCCAGCATGTCCTATTTAATGTTGTGCTAAGGTTTAAATCTCTGGAGAGTGTAGCTCTAATGGATTTGGTTTTCTTGAGGTGGAGCATGTCCAATGTTTCCGGGTTAGACATGGCCTTGTACATCAGGCAGAGATCACCTCTGAGTAGGCAGCAAATGAGTAGAGCTGGAGTTTCTTTAGTCGAGCTGCTGCATAGGGCATCTGTTTGAGGCCCACGATCCTCTTGGTGAAGTATTTTTGAGGTCTGTCTAACTGTTGCAGGTGTCGGGTAAGGTACATCCCAAATGGGGCATTGTACTCAATTATGGGCATGATGAGTGATGAGGAGAGGGGCACAATGACCTCTCTTGATCTAGATGTGAACCCTTTTGTGATTAGGTGAGCTATATAGAAGGTTTTTCTAACCACTTTGTCAATGTGATTGTTAAAGGAGATGTTACTATCTACTTGGGTCCCCAGATCCCTAATTACTTTTTCCGTACTTAGTGGATTACCTCCTATGTGGTAGTTTGTGGGCACTTTGTTTTTCCCAAAGGGGATGACTATGTACTTTTTGGCATTTAGCTTGAGGCCATGGTTCTGACACCAGGTATCCATTTCCGTAAGGCCCTTCTGGAGGATGCTTGTGTCAGCCGGCAAGTTGACTATGCCTCCCAGTTTGCAATCATCTGCGAACTTGGTAAGCCACAGTCCTCCCGTGTTTGCCTGTACCTCAGAGAAGTATATACTGAGCAAGATGGGTCCCAGGACTGAGCCCTGTGGGATGCCACTTGTAACTGGTTTAGAGTCGGACATGGCACGTGCGACTCTGACCTTGTGAGTTCTATCCCTGAGCCAGTTTGCAACCCATCTTGTGACATATGGGTTAATATTTAAGCTGGTAAGCTTATTTATGATGCCAGACTGGGGTACTGTGTCGAAGGCCTTTGCGAGGTCAAGGTAGGCTGTGTGGACTACCTTTCCTTCATCTATGGCTTTGGTTACTAATTCAAAGAAGTCAACTAGGTTTAAGAGGCAAGATCTGCCTTTAACAAAGCTGAATTGGGTAGGGTCCAGTGTTTGGAGATTCCCAATGTCTTTGTTTATGAGATCCATGATGATGCGTTCCATGGCCTTGCAGACCAGGCTAGTCAGGCTTATAGAGCGATAGTTCCCGGGATCCGTTGTGGTGCCACCTTTGTGGTGTGGGATCACTGTTGTTGTATGCCATTCTTTGGGTACATAACCTGTGGTAAGGTTGCGTTGGAACAGTGAATTTATGTGAGGGTTTAGTTCATTTTGGAGCTCATGTAATACGCAGCCCGGGATACCATCCGGTCCCATTGATGCTGTGTTTTTTACTTTGGAGAGGGCTGCTTTCACCTGTGTGTCTGTGATGTCTGGGAGACTGCATTCTTCTGGGATAGACACTGTCCCTTTTGGGGGGGGGAGTGGGGTAAAGTTTGCACTGAGCCTGTCTGTCAGGATGTTGGCAATGTCAGTGGGTTCAGTGTATTTTGTGCCATTTTGCACCAGCTCAGAGCAGATCTGAGAGTTGCCACCCAGATTCTTGACATAGCTAAAGAACGCCTTGTGATTATCTTTAGAGTCTTTGGCGATTTTTCTTTCAAAGCTAGCCTTAGATGATTTTATGAGGGATTGAAGTTTCTTGCTAGTACTGATCAGGGATGCCTTCCCTTTTTGGGATTTTGCCTTATCATGTAATAGTTTCCTCCTTCTGTTGTATAGCTTATTTATGGCTGGGGTCCACCAGACTGGTCTCCTGTTTTTGGAGGAGTGAGTCATGGTTTTACTTGGGATGGCACGATCCATGCATTCCTGTAGGTGCTCATAGAGTGCATTGTACTCAATTACAGATCTGATGAATGCCAAATACAGTGGAACAATGACTTCCTTGGACTTGGATGCCATACCTTTGTTTATAAGTTGTGCAACATAGAATAATTTCCTCACCACTGTAGACACATGATGATCAAAGACTAAATTATTATCTATGTAATTCCTTAAGTCACTGAATACTGGGTCAGCTCTAATGGTTGTGTTGTCAATATGATAGCTACCAGGGATGGATGACTTCCCAAAGGATATTATTATTATCCATTTCTTGGCATTTAGGTTTAGTTCATGGCTCTGACACTAGTTGTTTGTCTGTGTCACTCCCTCCTGTAGAATGTTTGTGTCAGTGTGAGATTCAATGGCAGCTCCTAATTTGCAATCATCTGCAAATTTAGTCAGCCAGAGACCACTGAGATTGGCCTTGACTTCTGAAAAGTAAATGCCAAAAGGACAGGTCCAAGGACTAATCCCTGAGGGACTGCACTCGTGACTGGCCTTTTTGTAGAGGCGGACTCCCCGATTCTAAGTTACTGGGTCCAGTCTGTGAGCCAGTTGGCTATCCACTGGGTGACATATGGGTTTGTAGCTAACCTCTTGAGTTTGTCAACAATGCCCAAGTAGGGTATTGTGTCAGATGCCTTGGTGAGGTCAAGGTAGACAATGTGAATGATTTTGCCCTCATCCATTACTTTAGTGACCTTCTCAAAGAAGTCCACCAGGTTGAGTAGGCATGATCTGCCCTTGAAGAAACCAGATTGGGCTGGGTCCAGTGTCTGGAGGTTTAGTATATCTCTACTGATCATCTCCATGATAATTTGTGTCTCTATTATAATATCGACATTTTAGAATATCAAATCCCACTTGTCCGACACAAAAATGTTGGACTCCAAGGTTCCTGAATGGCCAAATCACCGATTTCATTCCAACGACAAGAAATCATTTGGCCGTTCTGTTACACCTGTCCTTTCCCTGACTGTAGTGCAGTCTCGAAGTTAGAATATTTAGTTAGAGGGTGTGTGGGGGGCTCAACCCCCCTATGTTGAGGGGGTGGGGTGAAGCATCTCACTTAAATATTTTTGTTTTTCTGTGGCATTGGTGTTTGGCTGACTGATTTTTTTCTGTTGGAAAGAAATTGGTGATTTGGCCAGTCAGGAACCTTGGAGTTCAACATTTTCGTGTCGGACAAGTGGGATTCGACATTTTCCGATGTCGATATTATAATATAGACCCAATAATTCTTTCCATGGCTTTACATATAAGACTACTGAGACTTATGGGTCTGTAGTTTCTAGGGTCTGTAGATGGTCCACCTTTGTGCAGAAGAATGACTGTTATCTTTCTTCATTCATGAGGCACAAAGCCTGTTTGGAGACTGCAGATAAATAGAAGTTCCAGCGGCCCTGATAGGTCATGTTTCATGCTATTTAGAAGGCATCCTGGGATATTGCCTGGATTCATTGATGCAGTGTTCTGGGTGTTAGAGAGAGCATTAAGGACCTGTTCCCTAATGATAGTAGGGGAGGGGGGAGTTATATTTGATGATATTTCCTGAGGGAAGTTTGAGAGGAAGAGAGGAGTAAAGTTGGAGTGTAATTTATCAGCCAGGAGGTTTGCTATATCTTCTGACTCCATATAGGTGGTTCCATTTACAATGAGCTCTGCACACAATTGTGCATTGCCTTTGAGGTTGCAGACATAGCTAAAGAATGCTTTGTGGTTGTCCTTAGCCTGAGAGGTTAAGCTTTACTCAAATTTGGCATTGGTAGACTTTATTTGACATCTGAGTTGTTTGTTGAGTTTGATGAGAGTGCTTTTATCCTGCTGGAACTGCACCTCCTACTTTTTGTCATGATTTTCATCCTCCTATTATACAGCCGATTGATTTTGTGATTCCCCTAGGGTGGCTTGTTTTTTGAGTTAGTTCTGTACTTTTTACTTGTGGGTACAGCTGCTTCTATGCAGCTATTAACATGCTTGAAAAGGCTTTTTGTGAAGAGTTTTGCATAGGCAGAAGTGTTCTCGCGGTTTATGGGGGCTTGAACTTTTCACAGGTTCTCATTTAATAGCAGGAGGTTAGGCTTAGAATAGTTCTTGAATATTCCAGGATTAAGTGGGGGTTCAGGTTTTATTTTTACTTCAAAGGAGACCATTTTGTGATCTGACCTTACCAGGGAAAGCATTACAGTAGGGGGAGTGCAACAGTCTCCCATATTAGTGAGGACTAGATCCAGTATGGTTGCACCCATGGTTGGTGTATTGACTATCTGATCCATGGAGCTTGTGTTTACAAAATCCAGGAACCACTGTCATGTAAGTTTGGTGTCTTATAGGATTCCCATTTAATAGTGGGGTAATTAAAGTCACCCATGAATATGGTATTGTGTTGGATGCTTAGTGTTTCTAATAAGTTTAAATACATGGTATGGGTTTCCTGGGTCATACAGGAGGACCTATAGCTTGCAAGGAAGTGGTATTGGATTTTACCTATGATGATTTGAACATGGAGCAGCTCAAATGCATTGTCCTGTTTGACCAGCCTTGAAGTATATTTATTTTTGATTTAAATAGTGACACCTCCACCTTTAGTCCCTGCCTGTGAAGTAGCTGGTCTAAATGTGTGGAAGGCATTATAACCTTGCACTATTGGTGTGCTGTCCATGGCTTTAAACCATCTCTTGGGGAACCGCACAGACATCAGCATTCTCTAAGGTAAAGAGAGCTTCTAGGGAGTTGATTTTTTTTGTTTAGACTCCTAACATTAAGCAGTAATACCTTTAGATTTTCTTGGTTTTGATTTGCTATGTCGGAAGTACTTTCAGTTTGGCATTGCCTAAAAAAGGCACTATGGGGAAGACAATGTTTTAGCTACTATTCAAAAGCCTAGAGGGGAGAGGTGCATACCATCCCTGGCAAAGCAGCGTGGTCTGTTGATCATCTCTTTCCATGCTGACAAATATTGCACCACCTTAGAATGACAACAGAAACCAAGCCAATTATTAAAGTCAATCATCTTTTGTTTGTATTGTGGCATCATCCTTGGAGAAGTCAAAATGCTGCTCAGTGCTAGGCTCATAACAGCCTGAGGCACACATTCCGAGAGCTCTTTGATGTCTTTCTTCATATAGTCTAGGGAGGTACATCTCAGGTCATTTACTCCCATGCGGACTATGACTGAGTCATATTGGTAATTGTGGTCCAATGACCTGAGTTCATGCATAATGTGGTAGATCCTAGACCCTGGTAAGCAACTGGCTGTAATTTTCTCCTTACTCAGCCTGGTGAGGGGACATCAGTGTGTCTCATGATGGAGTCCCCAGTAACTACAATGTTGGATTGTGTGGTGACTTGCCTTATGGGCTTAAAGGTAGAGGTTCCAAGAGATGTAGCTCTATGTGTTGATGTGGGTGTTGTTTTGAAAGAGCACATTTGGGCCTGATGAGGGTGTTTGTTATGATTACTTCATCTAGGAGATCTTTGTGGTTTAGGAAGGTTACATGTAAGTGCCTCAGCATATGTGGGTCTATATGTCTGCTTTGAATTGTGCATGATGGGTGTAGCATGTATACTACTGACAAGCTTATTGACATTAGGATCAGTTTAAATCTGGCTAGCATGACCATAAATATAATCAGGAAACTTTGAACATGCAAACACAATCGCCAAAAGTTCCTTCTCAAGTTGAGCATATTGCATTTCAGTTTGAGTAAGAGTTCTAGATGCATAGGCTACTGGTCTGCCCTCTTCAAGAATAACTGTGCCAAGACTAAATTTCGAAGCATCACAGAAAGAGCTACTGGTTTACCGACATCATAGTATCTTAATGTATGTGGAGTGGCAATTTTCTGCTTAAGGTCTTCAAATGCTCTCTGATGCTAATCTAACCAAGACCATGCAACATTTTTGTGTATCAGCTTTCTCAAAGGCACTTTCAACTCACTGAAGTTTGATATGGACATCCCAAAATAGTTGACCATATCAAGCAAATGTTGTAGAGATTGAACATTTTCTGGTGCTGGCATCTCAAGAATGGCTTCTTGCTTGGACGGATCTGGACATAAGCCAGTGCTAGTGAATAAATTGCCTATATATGTATCTTCTGGTAGTCTGAATTTGCACTTCAGAGGATTGAGCTTAAAGTTCACGTCACATGCTCTGCCTAGAACTTTCCTGAGATTTCTATTATGCACTGCTTCAGCATTTCCTCCAACCAATAAATCATCTAGTATTATGGATTATGGAACATGGATAACCTGAAAAAATTCACTCCATTGAACGCTGAAAGACTTCCCTTGCAGAATTTATTTCAAATGGTATCCTGAGGAATCAATATCTTCCATATGAGGTATTGAGTGTAGTCAGTAGTGAAGATTTGTGATCAAGCATCGCTTGCCAAAATGAACTCTTTGCATTCAAGACAGAAAAAAACAGTGGCATTCAGTAAAGCTATACTCCTTGATAAAAAAACTACTACCTTAAACTCCAAGACAAGCATCAGCAGACCCCCCAAACATTTTGGACAGCTATTAACAGACTTTTACACCCAGGACACTCCAAGACTCCAACTCCTACAGCACTTTCCCTAAGTACTTCTAAGGAGATTGCTGACACCTTCAATACCTCCTTTACTGAAACTGTACAGTCTCTCGCAAATTCCTTTCCTCTTGTTACAACAAACCTCCCATTCTCCATGACTAGCAAACCCCCTACCTTTCAACTACATCCAGTCTCTACATCTTTCGTCCCCACCTTACTAACGAAACTTAAACCATGATATCCATCCGCTGATCTCTTACCAGCAGAAGACCTGCAAATTACAGCTAAAGTTCTCTCCTATCCTATTTCCATACTAATCAATAGAACTATTACTGAAGGTTATATCCCATCTCTCTGGAAAATCTCACACATAATACAGCTTAATAAGGGTGGTAACTCAACCGAAATATCTAACTATCGCCCCATAGCCCTGCTCACCCCTCTAGCCAAATTAATGGAAAAATGTATACACCACCAACTACTTGATCACCTTCTCCTACATAACCTTCTAACAGACTGTCAACATGGTTTTAGGCCATACTACAGTACTACTACTGCCCTACTATCCTTCACTGATTGCATCAACAAGCATCGTAACAATAATAGGCTTTCTACTGCTTTGTTTATAGACCTATCAAAAGCCTTTGATATGGTGAACCATCAATTACTACTACAAATACTAGAACAATACTCACTCACACAAAGACATTACAGTGGTTCAATTCCTACCTAGAAAATAGACAGCAAGCTGTCCTCTGGGACAATAACCTCTCTACTCTTCTTCCTATTACTCTTGGGGTCCCACAAGGCTCCAACCTGGGACCTCTCCTCTTCTCTACCTTTATCAATGACCTACAGCTAAATATTCCACAATCTACCTGCATACAATATGCAGATGATTCCACATTAGTGTGTTCTGCCACCTCATCATCCAAGCTCCAGTCTATCACCCAGTCAGTATTTACCACAGTTGAAAAATGTTTTTTGCAACATTGCCTTCTACTCAACGCCAAAAAAAAAACAAGTTACTTGTTTTTACTCCTACGCAGAAGTCCCCTCCAATAGATCTAACAGTAAAATCAAGCAATGGTACTCTAATTACACCTGATCCAACCACCAAGCTCTTAGGGGTAACACTAGATCACAATCTCAACTTTCACAGACATATTAGCACTACAATTAAACCTGTTAGCAGAAAACTGGGCTCGCTGTACAAGATAAAGTCCTTCCTCACCCCTGAAGCCAAAACCACCATTGCCCATACTCACTTGATGTCTACTCTCCTCTATGCTTCATCTATCTATACAAATCTTTCCAAAACTAATCTAAACAAACTAGCAACCTCCTACAACAACATTGCCAGATTTGCTACTGGTTCACCATATAGAACTCATCACTGTTTAAACCTCAAACAACTAGGCTGGCTTGAACTCCAAAACCAGCTACTATTTCAGCAACTTACAATTACCCACAAGATTCTCTTTCACACTGATAGGACCCCTGTTCTTTGTAGCATTGCCACTCCTTATAGAAATCTTACAACCCTACTCTCAGCAAATAAATTACAAGTATCCACCCAGAAATCCCTTAATAAAGCCGGGGACTCCCTCTTTTCAAATTCTGTGGGTAAGAGTTGGAACAAATCCCCAGCAGCCTACAGTTACTTTCATCCTTATCACTATTCAAACATCAGCTAAAACTACACCTTAAAGAACATTGGTTATGCCCATGTACTAACCCAGATTAACACCAGCCAGGTATCATAATCCCCCCCCCCTCTACTACCCACTAGGGCACAATCACATCCTATTCATTCATAGTCAATATTGTAGTTTTTCTTATTTCCTTCTAACTTCATTAAACTTACTCTTCACTTTTCTAAAATCCCTCACCTCTTCCTGATATTGTTCTATGTCAATGTTAACTCCTATGCTTCCTATGACATTTCACACTTCCTGATATTCTTCTATGTCAATGTTAACTTCTATGCTACCTATGACATTTCACACTTCCTGATATTCTTCTGTGTCAGAGTTAATACTTATGCTACCTATAACAATTCACGCAAACCTTGTCTAACGTAACAACTAAATAGTACCTTTCACCCCCTCCACTCTTTTTTCTTGTCCAACTATTGCCTAACATTATTCCTCTTGTATATACTGCTCATAATACTACTTGCTCAACACCCTCACTTTTCCTTCTCTAATGTTGTTTGTTCCTTCTTTGCTAACCTAAATCTTCTTTGATTTTAATTTTTTTCTTTGCCATTTTTTTTCTTTGCTATCTTAAGCTACTTGAGTTCATTAGACGACTCCCTTTAGCTGTGAACTGCATTATTTCTTTGTAATAATTTACTGTTTACAATTTATTTTTATTTGTAGTCATGTTACATTACCTTAATGATGGAGCTTGCATTAATTCTTTGTAATAATTTACTGTTTACAATTTATTTTTATTTGTAGTCCTGTTACATTACCTTAATGCTGGAGCTAATCTCCCTGGGCCTCTACTGAAAATGGACATGTATCCAGTTAGACTAGCCCGGTCAACAAATGTAAAATAAATAAAATAAATAAATTAGGGCTGTGACTTCCTCAACTGTATGCATAGGATGATAAGGTCTCTTTAATGCTTTGTTCAAGTCTCTTGGTTCAATGCATACTCTGATTTTGTCTGAGCCTTTTTTGTGAGCTGCTACCATGGACGACACCCATTCACTGGTTATGTAACTGGACAAATTACATCTTGCTGCACCATTTTATCCAATTGAGCTTTGTCTTTGTTCTGCATAGCTATCATAGGATTATAGCATCATAGGATCATAGGAGGTTACTAGGCTATTGGCCCTGAGACACTTATAAGCCTAGCCAAGAGTTTAGTCCATCTTTAGACAAGTAAACAATCGATGCCCCTGTCCAGGGGTATATTTTCTGTTTTCCATCCAGTTATCCAGGCTGCCATTAAAAAGGGGTAAAGAGGTACTCAGCTTGACGTGCAGAGGGAGACTATTCCATAGATGGGAGAGTCTCAAGGACACAAATCTGTCCCTCCAACAAGTCCTGTTGATGTCACAGACCAGATTGAGGGCGTGTATGCGAGTTACTTGAGTGGAGCTTGACTTGTGGATATGCAGAAGTCCCATCAAGGTGGGGTCTGTGATCACCTCGTATGCCAGACAGAGACACCTCTGACGAATCTGTATGAAACTGAGTAGAGGGATAGAGCTTTTAGCCTATCTGTTTATGGTAGATGATTGAGGCCCTGGATTCTCCTGGTGAGGAACCTCTGTGGTCTCTTCAGCTGCTGCATGTGCTTTGCAAGGTACATGCCGAAAGGGATGTTGTACTCAATAGGGGCCATATAAGAGAAGACTACAGGGATGTTATGACCTCCTTGTCCCTAGATGAGATACGCTTACTTATGAGGTGGGCCATGTAGAAGGCTTCCCATACAACAGAAGCAACATGGTGGTCAAAAGTCAGGTTGCTATCATCCGGGGTGCTCAAATCTCTCACAACTGATTGAATGCTTAGGACATTATTATTAATGTGATAATTTGTGGGGACATTGGTCTCCCCAAAGGTGATGATGATGCATTTTTGGGTATTCAGCGTGAGGCCATGTTTCTGGCACCAGTCATTTGTCTGAGTGAGATCTTCTTGGAGGATGTTCACATCACTAGGGGAACTGAGGACAGCACCCAGCTTGCAATCATCTGCAAACTTGGTTAGCCATAGCCTTCTGGTTTTGGTCTGCACCTCAGAAAATATGTCCCAAATAAGAGAGGTTCCAAGATTGAACCCTGGGGTACGCCGCTTGTTATGGGTCTACTGCTTGAGGTGCTTCCTCTATTTTGACTAGGAGGGTTCTATCAGTGAGAGAGTTTGCTACCCATCTGGTGACATATGGATTGATGCCTAGCTGAGACAGTTTATCTATTATGCCCGAGTGTGGAATAAGTGTCAAAGGCTTTGGCCAAGTCAAGGTAGGTGGTGTGCACCATCTTCCCCTTGTCCATGCCTTTGGTGACTGTTTCAAAGAAGTTGACCAAATTTAGCAGACATGACCTCCCCTTGACAAAGCCAAACTGTGTGGGATTAAGCATTTGGAGGTTGCCAATGTCATTGTTAATGAGGTCCATGATAATCCATTCCATGGCCTTGCAGATCAGGCTAGTTAGGCTGATGGGTCTATAATTGCCACCTTTGTGTAAAGGAATGACAGTAACTATCCTCCACTCAGCTGGGATGAAACAGGTACTCAGGCTTTGGTTGAATAGGGAGCCTAATGGTCCTGCAAGTTCCTGCCTGAGTTCATGTAGGATGCAGCCTGGTCTGTTATTGGGTCCCATGGAAGCTGTATTTTTTGCCTTTGAGCAGGGATGACCTGTTCCCTAGATATAAGGGGAAGGGGGCAGGTACTGGGGATGTCCTGATTTACTGATGTGGGGGACAGAGGGGTGAAGATTTTGCTGAATCTGTCAGCCAGCAAGTTTTCTATATCTACAGCATTTGCATATGTGGTGTCCTTGACCACCAGTTCTGAACAGATCTGGGTGATTCCTTTGTAGTTGCAGAGATATGTGAAGAAGGCCTTATGATTGCCTCTAGTAGATGTGGCCAATTTGGACTCAAAGTTTGCTTTAGAGGATTTCATTCTTCTTGCTTGTCTGACCACTGGCCTGACCTTTGGGTCTAACGTCATAGAATACACAACTGGAAGTTTGCCTAGCTTATCACTGAAGACATCAGCATACTCTGAGAAAATAGCTTCAGTAAAACTGGAACTGGAACGTGTGCTTATATGATGGACTTCCTTGGTAAAGCAAAGCAGATTCATTCTCAAACTGTCTCTGAGACCTAACAATGACTGCACAGGTCTTTGGAATACATAGACTAGTAAGCTGTAACTGTTCCCAACCAAATAACATCAAAGCACTACTGACCCTGTGGTTTGAATTTCTTCACCTCCATAAGCAATAAGTTTCGCACAACTGGATAAATTAAGTTGGATCCAGCTCTCACTTTAGTAAATGTTTCTGCTGATATAACATTACACTTTGAACCAGTGTCTACTTTAAACTTGGTGGGTTTACCATGGATCAGGACAGTATGAAACACTTCATTCTTTGCCAATAAATCTACTGCATTAATCTTTTCACCAACTACTGATACACCATCTACACAGAAAGTAGAGTTGCAGCTTTCTATATGATCAGCTTGCTTTTTTAAGTGACCTTTCTTTATAACTGAATGAGGTTTAATTGATTTGTAACACTTTTGAAAATGGTTCAATTTTTTACACTTGTGGCATTGTTGACCAAATGCTATGCACTTTTCACATTTAGACTCATGGCTGGCACCACAATTGTGATACTTAACAATAAACCTTGACTTGGGTTTTGTTAACTCACCTTTGTATTGCACTGAGCATACTCCTTAACTGAACTAGTCTTGGAACTTGATGGAAGACTGCAGGACTTCCCTGCCATGCCCAGTGGGGCTGCAGCTGCCATGTGCTTAGGCCTATTTCTGCTAGCCACATGGTGTATGCTGTCTACATTTGCTCTAGAGCCTGCTGAAACCATGCTGTTATTACTTGCAAGCATACTTGTGTGCTTTTATATAACTTCATGGATTTGACAAATCTGAATAGTTTTACTCAGAGTTAAATCACTGCTGTTGTTGTTTGTCTTTCGACTTTTCTCGGTTAGGGGTCGCCACAGTGGAACTCCGGTTCGCTAATGATTGGCAGTGGATTTTTATGGTGCCGAGTTGCCAGCCCAACACCCAGCATTAAATCACTGTCATGAAGTAAAATCTTTCTCACAGCAGCACTCTTAATACCACACACAAGTCTGTCCTTTATCACCAAGCCTGCATGTTTTAGCTTTGTTTCTCAAGTCAGTAATATAAGCTGCAAAAAGTTTCTATTGGCTTTTGATCTGTTGTGTAAAACAAGTGACTCTCTAATGTAACATTTGTCTGGGGGTTACAATTTCTCTGAATTTACATTTCAAACACTCGGGATATTCCCTTGATTCAGCCTGTACAACAATATAATGTTTTTCCCCCTCTCCTTCATATTCTACTGGTGCATACACAAATGAACAGCCTCTTTCAATAGCCTCTGCCAGGTAGGTTTAGCAAAATGAATGCCCTCTTGAATCCATCTTTTTCAGAATAAGCTGCCTGTATGAAAATATTGTACTGTTGCTCAAATATTTTCCAATTCACTACAACATTCTGATCAAATACAAGTGGACCTGGTCTGCGAAATGCCTCTACCATATTAACACATATAGGTGAAGGCTTTTGCAAGTATGCATGAAGACATACACATATACATATGCCAGAAATTTATGCCAGGCACATAAAAATCTACTGCCAATCATTAGCGGACCAGAGTTCTGCTGTGGTGACCCTAACTGGGAAAAGCCAAAAGACACAACAACAACAACAACAACTTGTAATTATTCCCAATAGCACAATAAGCCTCTGAATAACTGAACTTTGCGAAATAATTTGCAAAATAAGTCTCTGGCGCAAGAACACTGTTGAAATCACTGTACTTTGAGAAATCACCTCTTACAAGTGTAATAAACATTTCAAAATAACTTCAATGTGCGAATAAACTGGACAGAAGATGCTCAGAGTAAGAAACATTTCAAAGTAACTGTACTTTGCGAATAAACAGTACACAACACACTGACACTCTTCCAAAATGGCTGCACTTTGCTAAATAACTGTTTGCAGTGCAAGAAACACTCTGTAATGGTGGCCTTTTGCAAATTGACACACCCAGCACAAGAAACTTTTCAAAATGGCTATACTTTGACTACACTTCACGAAATAGTTGCACTTTGCACACCACACACTCATAAATAAATGCACAGTAATAAACATACACTCTAAGTACTTTTACACACTTTTTGATACTTTGAATAACACTAGTTATGCCATGAATAGCTTCAATCAATGCACAATAGTAGTTTATACCAAAACACAGTAATTTGCCAAAAAACATGCAGTTACCTTGCTTTATTTATGCTTAATGTGCAATTTTTGCCCTTTTGTTATATTCATTTTGCCCCATTTAATCTCTTTTCTTGTTTTACTCTAAACATGCTTGTTTTACTTTAAACATGCTTGTTTTGCAATCCTAAAGTAACTCTGAACCCCATATGTGCTTTTTTTGATATTCATTTTATCAAATATCTTAACTTTGAACATTTTGTTTAATTAATGAACTTTTTGTGCCTTTCATTTGCTTAATAAATGTTTCCATGCTACTCATTTGCTTAATAATGCATTCTGTGATTTGTAATGCTCTGTTTCATCTTTTTAATAAAATAAATTGTTCATGCAAGTTTTCATTACCTTTGCTCTATTTCTGGCTCTTTTTTGGCCTCGGTTCACTTAATTTACCTTCACTGATAACTCTGCACCTCATAGCTCTGAAAAGCATTCTCTGGAATCTCAGTTCTGACACCATGTCACTTGTCTGGTCAGCATAAAACAGACAGACATTTGTGGGTTCTGTTCAAGCAGCTTTATTATGTACAAACACATCAGGACTGAAGCTTACTAACTTTAACTTGGATAAACTTATAAACAAACTGACTGTCTCTCTCATACATACTCACACTCTGGCTGCACTCTCAAAATGACACTGAAGCTAACATTTGCTTGCTATTTGTATGCACGTGCTGTCCTTGGAAATGCTTCTTAAAGGTACAACACACACACATTTTCTACAGTTTTCAACAAAATTACTGACTTGTTTGTTTGACTTTGGTAATACCAAGTTACCAAAAATGTCGGAAATGGTGACCACGGCAATAAATATTCAAACACCGGAAGTTCTAATGTTAAAAGTCCATGTTACCATTAATGTTTCCCCCCCCTGCACCCCGTATGTAGGGGG
>NC_056729.1:1087230725-1087285725 GCF_019279795.1 Protopterus annectens | reverse complement strand
AGCTCCTGTTCTCATTACCATAGGCAAAATTAAAAACCACCACTCCCTGCCATGCATAGGTCCTCCTTCCTCCTTTGAGACAGAAACCCCCACATGTATTTTTACTACTGGAACACCCACCCATCAACTCAATTCCATATTCATGGGTGACTTTAATTACTTTTCTATTAGCTGTGAATCTTATATGACATCAAATGTACAGACACAGAGATTCCTGGATTTTGTAAACACAAACTCCCTGGACCAGATTGTCAGTACACCAACCAGGGGTGCAACCATATTGGATCTGGTCCTCACTAATACAGGAAAGTGCTGCATGCCTCCTAGTGTAATGTCTTCCCTGGTAAAGTCAGACCACAAAATGGTCTCCTATGAAGTGAAAATAAAACCTGGACCCCAGCTAACCTTGGAATATAGGAACTACTTAAAGGCTAATTTCCTGCTATTAAGTGATACTCTGGCAACATCTGAAGCCCCCATAAACCCTGAAAACACTGTTGCCTATGCAGAATTGTTCACAGAAACCCTATCCGGGCATGTTAATAGCTGCATAGAGGCAGCTGTACTCACCAGGAAGAAGTACAGAACTAACTCAAAAAGCAAGGCACCCTGGTGGAATCACAAAATCAGTAAGTTGTATAACAGAACAAAGACAATAATGGTAAAAATTAGGAGGTGCAACACCCAGCAGGATAAGAGCACTCTTATCAAACTAAACAAAGTACTCAGAGGGCAAATAAAGCCTACCAAAACCAAATTTGAGGTAAATTTGGCCTTTCAGGTGAAGGACATCCACATGGCATTTTTTAGCTATGTCTCCAACCTCAAACATAATACACAGCTGTGTGCAGAGCTCATTGTAAATGGAGCCACCTATACAGAACAAGGGGACGATGGCCAACCTGTTGTAGAAGGAAGTAGCCGTCCACACAAATTACAAAAACTGATAGGCAAAAGAAGAGCCATAAAAGCAACAGAGTGGACTATTGAGGATAAGAAAGAAATTATGTATTATTACTACTATGCAAAAAGACCAGAATTTCCAGACATAAGTTATAAAAAAGATTGAGAGAAATTAGTTGAAAGAAAAATACTTTCACAAGAAAAACTGTCAGAAGCTTCAAATAAAGATTTGCGTTCATTAATACAACAGATTTGTGAAAAACATCATATGAGCAAGAAACTTTGATCTGTTTGGAAAAAGAAGCATCTGAGGAACTTCAAAAACATATAAACAACAAAACCCAGAGAGTTTTGAAAAGTATAAAAAAGAAATATGGACATGGGAAAGAAAGAGAGATTTGATACGGTACAATAGTTCTGTGAATGTGAATGCCAAATTAATCAATACAAAAAAGGCAGCCCCAAAGATATTCAAAGAGAAATACAGGCAAAAGCATACAGATATGGAAAATTTCACAATAAGAAAAATATTTTATTTTTTTATTTATTTTACATTTGTTGACCGGGCTAGTCTAGCTGGATATATATCCATTTTCAGTAGAGGCCCAGGGAGAAAAGCTCCACACAGATATACAAAAATATAAAAAGTATAAAAAATATTGTTACATGGTAAATACAGGATTAATAAACCAAAATAAAACAGGAAGTTTTTACATTTCAGAGGTCAGAACACATTAAGAAAAGTAACAGTGAACATAATATTGCTTAGGATTTTACATTTCATAGATCAGAACACATTAAGAAAAGTAACAGTGAACATAATATTGCTTAAGAAAGCTAAAACAGTTATAACACTCTAAGAGTTATGTACAATCGATCACAACAGGTTCAAGGATATAAGCAAATAAGTTGATTAGAGTTTAAATAGTGTCAGTCATAATACAAGATTGAGTATTTAAATGTTTGGAACTTTGGTTAGAAGAGGAAGAAACAGAGGTGGAGATGGTTGTTAGTCAGGATTACTACAAGGGCATAGCCAGTGCATTTGGAGGTGTTTTTTGAGTTTTTGTTTAAAGAGTGGCAAGGATGTAATTAGTGTTAGTTCATTGGGTAACAGGTTCCAGTTTTTTTTCCTGCTGTATTTGTAAACAGAGAGTCACCAGCTGTATTATTAGACTTTGCTATGCTAGCAAGGAGTTTGTTAGAAGAACGTAAGGAGTTCAGATTATTATATGGGATTAAGAGTTTTGAGAGTATAGGGGTATTATTGGGTTGGTAAAATATTTTGTGGGCCATTGTGAGTTGGGGGATTATCAGATGGTTTTGGAATTCCAGCCAGTCTAGTTGCCTAAGATTAGAACAGTGGTGAGTTCTGAAGGGATTGCCAGTAGCGAATCAGGAAGTTGCTAATTTGTTGAGGTTAGTTTTCTTGAGGTTGGTAAATATAGGTGAGGCATACAGAAGGGTTGAGATAAGATGGGAGTGAGCGATCTTGGCTCTGGCTGTTGTAGTTAAAAATGGTTTTATTCTATATAATGATCCTATTTTTCTGTTGACTATTTTAATGGTGTTGTTTATATGGTGATCAAATGTGAGGTTATTGTCAATGGTTATTCCTAATAGTTTGGTGGTAAAGTCAGGGTAAATGACAGTGCCATTATTTGATGAGACTGAGAAGTCTAAGGAGGTGGACATAGCAGTGGGTGTAAAGAGAAGGAGTTTTGTTTTTTTGGCATTAAGAAGGAGGCAACGTTTGGTAAACCATGTTTCTACAGTGTTGAAAACATTTTGAGTAAGAGAATATAGTTCAGATGGAGAGGTTGCTGAGCATATTAGTGTGGAGTTGTCTGCATATTGAATACAGGTGGCTTGAGGAATTGCTACATGTAGATCATTAATGAATAAAGAGAAAAGAAGTGGACCAAGAATGGATCCCTGAGGGACCCCGATAGTGACAGGTAAAAAGAAAGAAATTTGATTTTCCCAGAGAACTGCCTGTTGCCTATTGCTGAGGTATGATCTAAACCATTTAATAGCCAGAGAATCAAAGGAGAGAGATTCAAGAATATTGATTAGGAGGGTATGGTTAACCATGTCGAAAGCTTTAGAGAGGTCAATGAAGAGTGCAGATGAGAGTATGTTTTTTTTGCGGTTTCTATTGATGGTATCTGTGAAGGATAGGAGGGCAGTAGTGGTACTATGTGATGGCCTAAAGCCATGCTGACAGCTTGCTATTAAATTATGTATAGAGAGATGATGTAAAAGTTGTTGGTGAATGCATTTCTCCAAAATTTTCGCTAAGGGTGATAAGAGAGCAATTGGCCGATAGTTAGAGTACTCATTAGAGTTCCCACCTTTATGTAAGGGGATAATATGGGAGATTTTCCAAATATCTGGGACGGTTCCTTCTTGGATTGTCCTATTTATAAGTATAGATATAGGGTTGGCAATTATTTTGGCTGCTTTTTGGAGATATTGGGATGGAAGATTGTCGGCGGATGGAGTACATAGCTTGAGTTTATGAATAAATTTATAGATGAGAGAAGTAGAGATGGGTTGTAGTTTGAAGTTAGAGTAAGAGTGTGGTAAGTTGATGGGAAGGCTGGAGTTTTCAGAGATAAGTTGCCTAGCTAGAGATTGTATAGCCTCAGTGAAGAAAGAGTTAAAGGTACTGGCAGTTTGATGGGGAGTGTTTGGATCTGCATCAAGTGGGGTGGGTGTTCGGGAGTTACCTGGGGAAAGGAGCTTATTTATGCAAGACCAGAACTTTTGAGGATTATTTTGATGAGTTTGTTGAAGTTTACAGTAGTAGTTTTTTTTGTCTGTAAGTATTGCCTTTTTTGTACTATTTCTAAGCTGCCTAAAATGGAGATGATCAGAGCTATTTCTGTTAGATCTCTATTTGGCCCAGACTTTGTTCCTAAGTAGAATTTGATTTCTAGTTTCATTTGAGAGCCAAGGGGCTGGGTTGGACTTCATTCTGATGGAACGTATAGGAGCATGCTGATCAAGAATAGATAAGAAAGTAGTGTTAAAATACTTTACAGCCTCTTCAAGTGAAAGGGATTTTAAAGGATTCCAGTTGCAAGCTCTGAGCTCAGTTTGAAATAATTCTGCATTAAAGTGTTTGGTGGAGCGTGCTATCCTAAAGGTGGGGGGGTTTGGAAAGTCTTTCTTTTCTCTTGTGATGTAGGTCAACGAATGATCACTTACATCATCTGGCAGGGTTCCTACTTTGTAAGTTTGTTTCACTTTGTTTATGAGTATCCAGTCTAAGGTACTCTCTTTTTTATTAGGTTTGTTAATTCTTGTTGTAGATGTTATGGTTTGATTAAAGCCATGGAGGTTGATATGAAAGGTAGGATTTTCAGCACTAACACTTTTCCAGTCAATGTTAAAGTCGCCTAGTATTATTGTTTCTTGGGGGAAAGTAGAAGACACCCAGCTAAGAAAAGCCTCTAATGTAATTATATTATTGCCAGGTGGTATGTAAATACAGATAATGTATAAAGATTTGTTAGCATTAATTTGGAGCTTAGTTATGAGGACTTCTGCATTGCTATCCTGGGTTGCATAAGATGGTAGGGTAGAGATGTGAAGTCCATTTTTAAATAGAATTGCTACTCCACCACCTTTACGTTTTGTTTGGTCTAGTCTTACTATATTATATCCTTGGGGAATAATTTCATTATCTTTTGTTTCTGGTTTTAACCAAGTCTCAGTGAGGCAGAGGATATCAAAGGAGTGAATAGCTAGGAGGGCATGAAGGTGAGGTACTTTATTATTGATGCTTTGGATATTCAGATGCCCTATAAGGAGAGAATTATTGAGTTTAGGGTGAGTTGTTTGGATAGTAGGGCTGGTAGGGCCAGGGTTGGGGTGGATGTCGCCATCTATTAAGGAGGGATTATTTGGGTTTGTTGCAGGATTATTTCTAAGGTAAGTTTGAATTTTCAATTTTTTGTCTGAGGGTAGGTTATGGTTAATGTGGGAGAGTCTGTGGTATTTAGGTAGTAGGTATCTGGGAGTGGAAGTTATGTTAGAATGTCTATGTAGGGATATGTGTGTATATATTGTAGTTTGTTTGTGGGAATGGTTAAGCTGAAAATAGTGCAGTTTTTCAAAGGAGGTAAGAAGGTAGGCTGAGAAGAGGGTAGTTAAGAGTATAATTGTAAGTGTTAAATTGGCTAGATTAGGGAGAGGCATCTTTGAGGAAATAATAAAATAAGAACTTGAGTGAATGGATAAAAAGATGGAGTAAGATGTGGAAGAGAGGAAGATAAGAGGATACAAGAAGAGAAAAGAGAGGGTAGTAAGATATACAAGTTAAAAGTAGGAGGATATGGTAGAGGTACTCTAATGAGTGGCTTAATTGTTAGTGAGTGTTAGAGGGTAGGGGTGTGGCTAAAGTATGTGGGGTGGGGTGAATTATGGGAGTGATTGGAAGAGAGAGAGGGTGTGGTTAGGGAAGTATAAGTGTAGGACCCCTGGGGTGGGTGGGAATTGGGGGTAGGGCAGGCGAACGGAGTGGGTTTCAGTTGAGAGAGGCTGAGAGGCAATCAGTTATGGAGAGGGACTGTATGTATATTAAAAATCATTAAAATAAAATACAGGCATAGGAAAGGTAAGATACATAAGCTGTTACTAAGTAGCAGAGGAAACAGGAGAACAAATGTATAGCTGTGCTGGGGGGAAGGTTAAGTAAGATAGTTGTACAACAGAGAGAGAGACTTTTATAGAGAGTGCCAAAAGGCAAGAAAGGAAGTTTATACAGAGGGATAATCAGAGGTGCCAGTAGCAAAAACAAAAGAGGTGATAGTCAAAGGTGTCTATTTAGTAAAAAAAAAACTTCCAGACTTACCTGGGATAATTCCTATTGTGAAGGAAACATGGGGTGGGGGTAAGTACATAAATAGAGAGTACAAGCACTGATATCCAAGTCTAGCTGGTCTACAGAGCTCGTTGGTTTCTACAACCAGTGAGAGATGGTATTCCAAAGCCTAAGATATGCTGCCCCCTAGTAGATGACGTAGGGAAAACACAGATTCCACTAGGATAGTAGGTGAAAGGGAGATAAGTTAAAAAAGAGATGGTAGGAGGGGTAGGTCCATGGGTGTGCAGGCCCTTACAAAATAGAATAAAATTTAATGCAGTCCCTAGGAATTCCAAGTTATCTCACTCACAAGGTTAAAGTTAAATCAATACATATACTGTAGGATAACACCTACACTGTGAGGCTGACTGTAGAGGGTCCAGATAGATCCTGAGGGGCTTCTAAGATTGAGTTTCCCTACTATTCAGTAGGATATCATTAGCCTTACAGGGTTTCAACTAGAGGGACTGGCTATGTCTCCACACAGGACTTAGAAGACTGTGAGGCTGACTGTAGAGGGTCCAGATAGATCCTGAAGGGCTTCTAGGATTGAGTTTCCCTACTATTCAGTAGGATATCATTAGCCTTACAGGGTTTCAACTAGAGGGACTGGCTATGTCTCCACACAGGACTTAGAAGGGACCACACACCACCCGGAGAGCTAGATGCTTTTGGCTGGAGCAGAGGGATTTTAAAAATATGATCACAAAGAGGGAATATAGAAAAGAAGATTAGTAAAGTAGAAGTTAAAAAATAGAAGTTGAAGTTATGGAATGATTGTGAAGTGAAGGATTTGGTGTAGAGGGTCTGACACAGGTTACATCACATCACAATGGAATGAATAACCAAAGTAAGGAGAAACAGGAAGATGAGGAGACATCTGCAGAAGAAATATGGACAAGGGAAAGAAAAAGAGATTTAATATGATGTAATATTTATGCAAAGTAGAAAGCAAAATTAATCAATACAAAAAGAACAGCACCAAAGATATTTGAAGAGAAATACAGGCAAAGGAATCCTTACATGGAAAACGTTACAATACAAAAATAAGAAGATAAAAAGGAAAAGTAAAAAAAGAAGATTAATAATGGAGAAATTAAAGAAATAGAACCTGAGGTTATGGAGTACCTGCGAAGTGAAGGATTCAGTGTAGAAAATCTAACTCAGAAAACACCACAGCAGGATAGAGCAACGGACATCCAAATTAAGAAGAGACCAGTGGAATGGAAAGCAACAAGTTAGTTGCCATATAAAGATATTTTGGAGCCTTTTGCAGGAAACCAGGATAAATGCTCACTTGTAGCTGGACAGCAAGGGAAGGAACAAGAAACTGTGGCAACTCTGATGTAGTCACTGTTGAGGAGTGATAGGCCAGTGAGTTCCATATGACAGAGCAATAATGACACAGGAAGAAATAGAAGAGAATGTGCACAGAAAGATGCTATAAAACGTTCTATAGAATGTCTGTCTTATTTTGGGTTTTCCCGGTTAAGGGGTTGACACAGCAGAACTCTGGTCTGCTAATGATTGGCTGTGGATTTTTACAGTGCTGAGTTGCCAGCCTGATGCCCAGCATTCAAAGAAGCCACACCCATTCATGCATGCACCTACCTGCATGTCTTTAGATGTCACCCGACAACAGGGAGGACATGCAGACTCCACACAGAAGATTCTTCAGCCGAGAATCGAACAGGAGAACCTCTTGCTGTGAGGTGACAACACCAACCGCTGCACCACGGAGGTGCACACAGGAAATGGAGAACAATAAATGTGCCCTCAGTTTAGAAGAAAATGAGATAAGAGAAAAGTTGCTTGATTTAATAGAAATAAACATATTAAGACCAATGAAAGAAATAGACTGCAGAAGGTGATGAAGCAATGGTGAAAACTGCGAAAGCACTAACTTTTAATAAAACTTGTGGATTTTACAACTGTTGGGCCTTACCTTTCTGTTTGTTACCAGCTGTGGTTTTACTTGGAATTCTGCTTGGGTTTGCTGCTGGAACACATTCACTGCTTTTGGGTTTTCTTGCTGGAAAATAAGCAATTTATTGATGACTCAAAATGTTTTATAGAGAATTGGGAAAAAGTTAAAAGGAATTGAAATACCACTGAAAAAAGAAGAACAGATACATTTTGGAGAAGTATCTATGAAGATCCTAAAATGGATGGAAGAAGTAAAAGAAAGAATAAGAAGTTTAAATGTGCAGGATATGAAATGGGATGAAGTAAGAAGCAGAGAGATTGAAACAAAGTTAAGAAAAGCCTCTAAATGTAAAACCCCAGGCCAAGATGCAGTACGTAACTTTTGGTTAAAAGTGTTAACATATTTGTAAGAAGATTTAGCCAGGAGTAAGAAGTATTTATATGCACACCCTGAACAGACACTAACCTGGCTAACAAGAGAAAAACAATGCTCCTACTTAACAGTGAATCTGCAAGCTACCATAAAAATTATAGATCAATAACTTGCCTTCCGATGACATATAAACGATACACTAGAATTAATGCTGACAGAGTTAATAGTCATTTAGATGAAAACTCAGTAATGGCACTAGAACAAAAGGGCAATAAAAGAAAGTCATATGGAACAAAGGATAATTTATTGTTAAATAAAGTCATAGTGGAGAACTATAAAAAGGGGAAGTATCTAAGTATGGCATTGATTGACTACAAAAATGCATTTGACAGTATCCCACATTCATGGATAAAAGAGTGCTTAAAAATTAATAAGATATACCCTACGCTGATAAATTACATTACAGCGACCATGAAACAGTGGCAAACCATTTTGCAGTTAAGCCATAATAAATGACAAATTATTATTCCAGGGATAGAAATCCAAAGGGGGATATTCCAGGGTGACTTTCTGTCGCCATTGCTCTTTTGCCTTGCCCTTAACCCAGTAAGCTGTCTGCTTAACAGGTTAGGTCATGGATATTATATGGCTCCCAGAAAGCAACAAAGTATAAAGACTTCTCGTTTTCTCTTTGTTGATGATTTAAAATTGTATAGCTCATCAGATGAGGAACTGAAAGCACAACTGCAAGTAGTCAAAACTTTTTCAGATTATATCTGAATGTCATTTGGTCTTGATAAATGTGCAAAAACAACCTTTAAAGCAGGAAAGCTGCAGCACCAAGGAAACATCAGCTTGGGACAAGAATGTGATATAAAAGAACATGACCAAGAGGGAGTGTATAAATATTTGGGAACTGATGAAGGATCATCAATAAAACATAAACAAATGCAAATAAAACTTAGTAAGGAATATTTTAGAAGACTAAAATTAATCCTGAAAACAGCAAAGACATCTAGGAACAAAATGCAAACTATAAATCAATTTGCTTTTCCTGTCCTAAATTACAGTTTTGGAGTGATTGACTGGCCCCAAAAGGTGCTAGATAGATTAAACAGGAAAACAAGAAGGATGCTTCATGCTCATCAAATGATTTCTAAAAATCATTGCATACTAAGATTATATATTCCCCATTCTGAAGGAGGTATGGGCCTCCTTGAAATTGATTACATGTATAGATCTGCAATTGTGGGGCTGCGTACATATCTGCTGACCTTACAAGACCCAAACATAGTGAAAGTTTTAAAACACGAGGAGAATAAATCAAAAATGACGTCCATTGAAGCATTTTGACATCAGGTAGAAATGGAAATCAAACCGAAGTAGATAAAAATCAGGCAGCAACTGAATGTACCAAAAAACAAAAGAAATAATATAAGGTGAAGGATCAGACAAGAAGGCAAGAAATGTGGAAAATGCATGAATATAGTTGCAAGTATATAAAACTCCTGGAAGAACCTCATGTTCATCAGGACTGAACACAGGAATTGTTAAGGAGAGGCAAATTCAAACCAAAAGATGAAAGGTTGATATTGGTGGCCCAAGATAGTGGCCTATGTACATGGTTTACAAAGTTGCTGGATAGAACATACTAGTGGCAGAAGGACTGTGTACTGAAAGGCATAATAATGTGGCAAGACTGTTGCACTGGGGATTGTGCAAACATTATAATTGTGAAGTGGCTAGAAAACATTGGAAACATGAGCCACAGAGCATTATAGAAAATTATGAAGTTTACATCACATGGGATCACCCACTACCAATAGTTCAAAAGACAGATGCGAGAAAAACAGATATAGTGGTCCTTGAAAAGAAGACAAACATAGCATTGATCATTGAAATCACTACACCCATTGACTACAGTCTCTTGTGTACAGACGGACAGAAAGTTATAAAATATCAGGATTTGCAGAAATGAGAGCAATGTGGAAGAAAGATACTCAGACAGTCCCAACAGTAGTAGGATCAATGGGTCTTATAATAATGAATCTACAATTGTACTCCATACGAATTATAGAAGGAGTCATTACTAGGCACAGTGCGGGTGCTGCAAAAATCACTTCTGGCTGACATCAAAGACTGAAACAATAGTAATTTCATGAATTTTAGTCATACTTTGCCTTAGGAATGGGGTCCATTCCTTTCATGGTATTAGAAACCCAAAAGATTTGGAGAAATTAAAAAAAAAAAAAAGACAGAAGATATAGTAAACCTACTGGCTGATAAATTCAGCTCCAACTTTACCCCTCTCTCCCCCTCGACTTCCCCTCAGGAAATACCATCAAATATAAATCCCCCTGCTATCACTAGAGAACAGGTCCTTAACACTCTCTCTAAGGCCAAGAACACTGCATCAATCATCACAAAAGGTTTCTCATCCAGGAAAAAAGAGGTAATTGTTCCCCTCTACTCATCACTCATTAGACCCATTATAGAGTACAACGCCCCTTTTGGTATGTACCTCACAAGGCATCTACAACAACTGGAAAGGCACAGAAATACCTCACAAAGAGGATTACTGGCCTCAAACAGATGCCCTCTGTAGACCGTCTCAAAAAACTCCAGCTTTACTCCATTGTATATTGCCTACTCAGAGGCGATCTCTGCCTAACATTCAAAGCTATGTCAAACCCAGAGCTGTTGGACATGCTCCAATTAAAGAAATCCAAATCCCTCTGAGCTACATGCTCTAGGGACCTAAACCTTGTCACTACAATAAACAGAACATGCTGGAGAGATAGATTCCTGTCACAGAGACTTCCCAAACTCTGGAACAAACTACCTATCTATATCAAACAAAGCTCCTCATTAGCACTCTTCAAGAAAAATCTTGATGATTGGATAAGAAATAGGAAATTGACCCTGGATCACCTCTGTGGTTCTGCTCAACAGGGGCATGGGAAAATAATTTTCTTGGGTGGCGAAAGCCAGGGTACCTTTTTGGCTAGGCTTATATAGGTCCTAGGGCCAATAGCCTAGTACCTACTTATGAACCTATGGACCTATGAATTGCCACAGACAATATCCCAGAATGTCTTCTAAATAGCAAGAAACATGCCCTATCAGGCCCTCTGAAATTGCTGTTTAACTGTAGCCTCCAAACAGGCTTTGTGCATCATGAATGGAGAACAGCAACAGTCATACATCTGCACAAAGGTGGGCCACCTATAGACGCTGGAAACTACAGACCTATAAGTCTCACTAGTTTTATATGAAAAGCCATAGATAGAATTACCATGAAAATGATCAATAATGATATCATGAACCACCAGACGCTGGACCCAACCTAGTTTGGTTTCATCAAGGGCAGGTCATGCCTACTCAACCTGGTGGACTTCTTTGAGTAGGTCACCAAAGCAATGGATGAGGGGAAAATTGTTCACACTGCATACCTTGTCCTAGTCAAGGTATTTGGCACAATAACCTACTCAGGCATTGTTGTCAAACTCAAGAGATTAGGTACAAACCCATATGTCACCCGGTGGATAGCCAACAGGTTCACATACAGGACCCAAGAATTTAAACCTGGGGAATCCACCTCTACAAAGAGGCCAGTCACAATTGGAGTCCCTCAGGGATCAGTCCTTGGACCCCTCCTTTTTGGCACTTACTTCTCTGAAGTCAAAGCCAATGTCAATGGTCTCCAGCTAACTAAATTTGCAGATAATTGCAAATTAGGAGCGGTCATTGAGTCCCATACAGACACATATGTTCTCCAGGAAGGGCTGACACAAACACTGATTTCAGAGCTGTGGACTAAAACTAAATGCCAAGAAATGTTTGGGAAGTCATCCACCCCTGGTAGATATCATATTGACAGCACACCCCTTAGAGTTGATCAAGTAGTCAGGTAGTTGGGGACACACATAAACAGTAATCTAGCCTTTGACCGTCATGTGTCTACAGTAGTGATGAAATAATTCTATGTTGCACAACTTATAAACAAAGGTATGGCATCTAGGTCAAAGGAAGTCATTGTTCCATTGTGTTGGCATTCATCAGACCTATCATTGAGTACAGTGCTCCCTTTGGTATGTACCTAACCAGGCATATCCAACAAATGGAACATCCACAGAGGTTCCTCAATAAAAGAATACAGGGCATAAGGAAAATGTCCTATGCAGACCACCTCAAGGCCCTATCCCTGCATTCTGTCTCCTGCAGGCTGTTGAGTGGAGATCTATGCCTGACGTACAGAGTATTGTCAGACCCCACCCCACTCTGATGAACCTCCTGCATATCAGCAAAATAAACAGCACCAGAATTACCCATTCCAAAAACGTAAATCTTGCCTGTGATATAAACAGAAATTGCTGGAGAGACAGCTATGTATCCTACAGACTACCCTGTCTCTGGAACAGTCTCCCAATCCATGTGAAGCTGAATTCCTCCCTAACCCAGTTCAAGTGTAACTTGGACAATTAGAGGGGGAACAGGAAATTCATCCCTGGCTTAGCACCTATGTATCTAATGGACACAGGCAATTTGTAAATGGTTAATTTCCCAGACCCTAGCTTGTAAATGTTTCATCTCCTAAGCCCCTGATTATACTTATCAAGGGTTTCAGAACTTGTCAGAGATCTGGGATGCATGGCTAGGCTTAAAAATCCACTTGTGGTCATTTGCCTAGTAAACACCTATGGACCTAGGAACCTATTTGGGAAAGTACAGCTAAACTAAGGAGACAAATATAGAAAAAGGATAATGTCAAAGGAAAAATAACTGAGATGTGGACAAGTAAGGAAATGTGTCAATAGGGGAACTTATTTTAGACAAAAGTATTAATTTCCATTAACAAATTTATATATTTTATTTATTTATTTATTTTATTTATTTAACATTTGTTTATTGGGAAATTACAACTGGGACAGACCCCATTTTCAGCAGGTGCCTGGGGAAGAAATGCTCCAGGCGCATATCTTTGGAATGTGGGAGGAAACCAGAGCACTCAAAGGAAACACACGCAAATGAAGGGAGGACATGCAGACTCCACACAGAAAGCACCCCAGCCAACAATCAAACCAGAGAACCTCTTGCTGTGAGGTGACAACGCTAACCGCTGCACCACCGCACATCTATATTTGTTTTTGTGTGTTAAAGCTAGAATCAGAGGTGTTATAGGCAAATGGCACAGAATGTCAGAGGCACTGTGTTACAGAAGAATGCCAAAGATGCCTAAAAGTAAGGTGTATAAAACAGTAGTGCATGTAGTACTACTGTGTAGAACAGAAATCTGGGCAGTGAAGGCAGCGCAGTTGTGGAAGTTAGAAGTGATGCAAATGAAATGCCTGAGATAGATGGTGAGATGGATGGTGCCTCCAATATAAATGTATTCATCTTTACTCAGCTCATAAACACCCCAACCAGACCAAACAAAGATAACACCACAGGATCCATCCTAAAATTTATTCAGCTTTACTGAGCTCATACACAACCCAACCAGACTAAACAAGGATAACACCACAGGATCCATCCTAGACTGGATTCTAGTCCCCCACCCCATCAAAATATCCAAAGCAGGGACTCTTCCTGGCACAGAGAGATCACCTCCCTGCCCTTATCTGCTACTATACCTCCATCTTACAAAATCAAGATCAGTACAAACAGATAAGGAACCTAACTGCCTTCAACTCTAATCTTCTCTGATATCCTAAAAAGATTAACTGGCACAAACGAAATACTCTCCCCCTAGATAATGAGGTTGACTATTTCAATGCTACATTCCTGGACACACTAAATAGCCTTGCACCACTCCACAGGAAAAGAATCAAAACTAATTGCATTCCATGTCTCATAGGATCATAGGACTATAGAAGATTACTAGGCTACCAGTGTGGAGGTCATTTTAAGCCTAGCTGTTTCATCCCACTGTAATACCATGGAAATGCTAGTCAGTTCCCAAGATTGCATTTAGTGATGACTGCCCATGTCCAGGAGGGTTGTGGGCTGACCAAACCTACTTAAGAGCTGAGATAAATCATGGAAACATCAAAATAACAAAAAAACAAGACTCCCTGATACATTTTAAACAGCTTCATAATTAGGTAAAAAATCTAGTACAGAAAGACAAAAAAGCTTACTGCACAAAACTGCAGGCTAATCATAAACAAAACCATTAATTTTTTTGGAATTCCATCTCATCTCTACTAAACCCTGGCATAAAAAACAGTCCATGTCCACATCCTGACAAATCTTCTCATGAAATAGCCTCTGTCTTTAACTCCTTTATAAATTGTATAGCCGACATTACTGCTAGCTTTCCTCAGGACAGAGATAGCATAAGTAACACTGCTCCTCCAAAAACATCCTCTGCATTCCCTTCCTCTACAAGCACCTCATCCTCTCCTAAACCCAACACCCCTTCGGCCACTAACTTTACTGTTAACCCCATTTCTACCACAACTATTAAAAGACTACTCTTTAAGCTCAAACACTGCTCTAACACACTTGACAAATTACCCCCAACTTTTTCTAAAGATCACTTCTGAAGCCACCACATTTCCCATGCATATCCTAATTAACAGCACCATTCAAGAAACTTACATACCACATCGCAGATTCAGGAAGAACACTCTACCAGGAAGTAGAACTGATGCAAATGCGACTATGTGAAGGAAAATGAACTCTTTAACATCTAAATGTGAGTTATTTTATATAATTACTTAAATATCTATGTTATAATTCATAAAATATGTCAGTTATAATGATTTTAAATGATGCAGTTTCTTGTAGTAAGTAAATGTCTTATTTTAGAAGGCATAGAAAATGAAACATTTATTCAAGTGTTTTTGAAAATCTACTTGACTGCAGCATACTAATCTGTGTTAAAAACTTATGTTCCAAACATATACATTACTATAACTCATTTAATTCATCTGATTGACAAGCATAAATAACTTTATAACTCTATTCTGGAAGAAATTGTCATGTGATATATTTTAAAGCAGTAGTATAGACATACAAAATACAGATGGCTTTTTTACAATAATGCAAGTGTTTCTGAGAATTTGCATAACTATGCAGTATGATTTATAACAATTTCTATAAATATAATATTTTATTCTATTGACAATAATGAGTATGAGTAAAATGCTCATATACAAGCAATTCAAGGTTTTTTTGGAAGCTGTTGACTGCATTTACATGACAGAAAATAGATGCATCTTAATATATGTAATGTCTGAACCATATTAGCCAAAGTTTTTGATTTAAATGAATGTTAGAACTTATTTTTACATACTTTGAATAAATTAATATGTAAATATGCCTTCCTTTTTTTTCTCTCTCTCTCTTTCTTTCACTCTCTCTCCCTCTTTCACATCTTTTATTTCTCTCTGTCCTCTTGGTTCCTAATATCAAGATTATTTGAATGCTATTTGAATACAAGTGTATTATATTACATAGATGTATATAGTAGTATGAATAGTTTTTTTTTTTAAAAAAAGTTTATTTTAGTTTATATGATGCTGTTTTATCAAATGTGTAGTCTTGTCTTGCTAGATAATTGAATTGAAAGCTGTTAATTTAAGTTAAATATAACCAGTATTAAATTGATAAGGTGGTAGCTGAGGTACTGCTGCTTAGGGTAGGGGGTTAACTTGAGTGGTAAATACTACTCTAAGTTGGAGTTTTTAACTCCAGGCTGGATGCAAGGTTTAATCCTTACATTATTTTCACTTGTTCATTGTTATATGTATATAGTTTTGACATCCACAATATATTTTGTACACTCATTGTCACTACAAACAAAATTGAATCCTATACAAAATCCCATAAGAGATTCAATAAATACAGCTATATTTAAAGGTACACCTAAAGGAGGAGATGTAACATTACTTATGTTGTTATTTGTTATTTTGATCATAAGATTCTTAAGTTTTAAAAATGCCAAATGACATCTTTAAAAGGAATTTCTTTAAACATTAATGGATTGAATAATCCGTGTAAAAGGGCAAGCCTAATAAGATACATTAATTTACATAAGGCCAACTTAGTCTTCCTGCAAGAAACCCATCTCTTGAAAAAAGATATTGATAAACTAGCCACAGACAAATATACAGTATTGGTTAGTTCAGAGCACACTCAGAAAAAGAGGAGTGGCTATTTTATGGAATAAAAGTATGCCCATTCCTAAAACCATTAAGTCTTATCAGGATGACAAAGGAATATTTTGTATGGTTACAATACAAATTAATGGGAAGACTTACACTTTAATTAATGTATATTGGATACCTGGAATTGGTATTAATACAGTGAAACATCATCTTGATAAGATCATATCATTCTCTATAGGAGATATTATTTTAGCTGGTGACTTTAATTGTATACTACATGAAAGTGATACTACCACTATAGGAAAAGAAGAATTACATCTAATGCAAAACATTTAAATGATTTTGCTAATTCTTATCATTTGAATGATATTAATAATCAGATAGATTCAAAATCATTACCATACACCTTTTTTTTCTAACAGATACAAAACTTATTCAAAAATAGATAGGGTCTTTATTTCTAACCAGATGGTAACAGATTTAATTAATTCCAAAATCATGTCATGTCCTATATCTGATCATAATTCAATTGTTTTGGAATTCATGATAAAAATACTCATAATGTTCAGATCAAAAGGATACCAGCATACTTAACTCAACTAAAAGACTATAAAGAATATATACTTTCAGAAGTAAAACATTTTTTAGACATAAATAATACTCCTGAAGTCTCCATTGTCTATGTTTGGGATGCCTTAAAATCATGTCTATATGGACAAAGTATCAGATGGTATAATAATAAAAGGAAATCTTGGGATAAGGAATTGTTAGATATTCAAAGTAAATTAGATTCTTATAAACATAATAATAAAGAAAATATTATGGACAAGAAAGTTATTGAAGAAATAAACAAACTAAATGAGAAATACAAAGAAATTTTAACTCATAAAGTTAAAATAACTTTAGAGAAATACAAGTTTTTGTCTTATACAATAAGCCCCAAATACTTACATAGACTTAAAAATAAAACAAAAAGGTTGAATAAACAAAACCATATCAAAGAAATCTTTTCTCTAAGGAAAAATAAGAATGTTTCTAGTATACCAGAAATACTAGATGAATTTAGAAATCACTTTCACAAAATTAACCATAATAACATTAACATGGAACCTAAAGATAAAATAAAGGAGTTTATAACCATAAACATGAATACAAAGCTTAATAAACAACAGATTAAACTATTGGACAAAAGTATTTCATATACAGAGGTTATTACACAAATAAATAAGCTTAAATCAAACAAAGCACCGGGTAATGATGGTATTATACCAGAGATATATAAAATCCTTTCTAAAAGTACATATTCATTAATACATAAGGTTTTTATTTTGGCCCAAACTGAGTTAATAACCCCCCCCCATCTTGGCAATATACATTTATTTCGCCAATTTTAAAACCTAATAAAGTTCCAACTAGATGTACTTCATATCGGCCCATCTCATTACTTAATGTTGATTATAAAATGTTTATGAGTATTTTTGCTGATAGATTGAAGACAATCATCCCCGCATTATAGATATAGATCAGACAGGCTTCATTGTAAATAGAAATACTTTTGATAATATAAGAAGAACTTTAACATTAATTGATTTTGCAAATAGGAAAAAGAAAGATTTAACACTTATTAGTCTTGATATAAGTTCAGCATTTGATTCAGTAAGTTGGGACTATCTGTTTACCTTACTGAAGTGCAAAAACTTCTCAGATGCATTTGTAAATCTAATTGAGCATTTATACAAAGGAACATTGGCTTATATTAAGGTAGGAACATATGTTTCACAAAAAATACCCATTTTAAAGGTACAAAACAAGGATGTCCACTTTCTCCACTATTATTCACTTTAGTAATGGAGCCTTGGGCTAATTTGATCAGAAACAGTACTGACATAGAGGGTTTTAAAATAGATGAAAATACAACATCCAAAATTCAACTTTTTGCAGATGATGTTCTAATTACATCAGCAGGATCTAATTCTTCTATGCAGTCTCTATTTGATAAAATGATGAATTTTAAAAGTAGTTCTGGTTTAATATTCAATGAAGAAAAAACTAAAATACTACCTATATACTCAAAAAAATATTCTCATTAGTGATTTTACTAAATATGTACCCAATTCAGGTCAGATAACTTATTTAGGTATAATACTATCTAAAGATATTAAATCTATTATATATAATAATTATAATACCTGTTTTCTTAATATACAAAATCTTTTTAATACCTGGAATAATATGTTTTTTACTATGGAGGAGAGACTTACAATTATTAAAATGATAATATTCCCCAAGATTTTATACTTAATACAATCAATAATACTTCCACCTACAAAAATAATTATCAAGAAACTGAATACACTAATGTTAAATTTCCTATGGGCACCTAATAGACCTAGGATTGCATTAAAGAAACATACTAATAGTTGGTCTCAAGGGGGTATTTCTTTTCCAGACTTTAATTTATATACTATCTCTTCTATTGTAAAAGTTATTACTTTATTAAGAGATCAGTCATATGTGGCAAAATGGAAAGATTATTGGGAGCTAATTAGTATGCACTTCATGAAAATCTCCTTAACACATAAAAATATGATTGTAAATAACTCCATGTTATGGTTACTAAAGGAATTTTGTACTTCACCTATTACACCTAAACATATGGTTTGTTACCCATTAAATATTATTATTAGCTATCGTAACTTTATATTCATGCACCCTAAGTATAGGGAATGGAATTCTATTATATTCCCTATAATGTATACTCAGGGTATGCTTTTGTCATCTACTTCTGAAGGAACTCATTTAGCTATAGATAATGATCTAAAGTACTGGTATCAGTTGATATCTGATAATAAAGTTAAAAATCTAGATTTCTTAAAACAAGAATTTGATCTAAGAGAAACTTGCTGGTTAGAGGTTCAGACCTTTAGACAACATCTCATTAATAAAATAGATCTAATGTCTATAACAGTTAAAGAATGTATTCCAACACTGATTGATTACTTGATATTAAATTTACAACATAACGTTTCTGATAAAGGTAAACTTTCATACATACATAAATTTTTACAGTGTAGATACATACTGGAATTATTTCATTTCTATTAATGGGGACCCACCAAATCAACAAGATAAACAATATATATTGGAATCTGCCTATAGAACTACGTCTTCCATTGTCTGGAGACTTTATACATGGAAATTTTTACATAGATCTTTGTATACACCTTTGATGATGAATAAAATAAATAATAAAGATAATCTATGTAAGAGATGTAATGTAGAAATTAATGCTGACTGGGTTCATATGTTTTATGACTGTATAAAATTGAAAGAATACTGGAAGTCAATTAATGAATGTTTGCAGGCTCTTTTTACAGATAATTTCATTATTTCTAAATCTCTTATATTATTCAACACACCTGTACCTCAAAGTGTTAAAAGGTTAAGCTTCCCTTGTTATGGTCTATTCTAGCAGTGGCTAGGAAAATAATAAACAGAAATTGGATTTCAGATACACCTCCTTCGTTCAATGAATTTAAAAATGTTATGAATATAGTGTGCCATATGGAAATAAACACAATTAGGTCAAGAACAACTAGAAAAACATCTTATTATATTGTATGGGATAATTTACAAAATTTGTTAAAAAAATCCTAATTTCAGTAGCATGGTATTTTAGTTTAATTAATTGATCTGATTGTAGTGGATGTCTTTGTAAATACTTTAGTTGTTTTGTTGAATGTTATAATCATATCTATTTTTAAATACTTGTATAACATTGTTATGATATTTCTCTTGTATGTTAAAATAATAAACCTGTTTTGAAAAAAAAAAAAAGAAACTTACATACCCAAATTATGGTAGAAAGCCTACAGCCTCCCTATTCAGAAAGGCAGTAAAAACACAGACATCCCCATCTTTTGTCCTATCGCTATCCTCTCCCTTATCTCTAAGATTCTGGAAAAGAGGATTCTCAATCAGTTGATGTCGTACCTACTCCATAACCACCTTTTGTCTCCTACACAACATTATTTCAGACCTGGACACAGCATTATAACTGCCCTCATATCTTTATCTTTTTTGGTTATTATTAACAGAATCACAAAAAGCAGAGGAAACTGAAACAACTCAGTTGTACTTTCGTACCTTGCTCAAATGTACCTTCGTACCTCATATAGTAATGAGCCAAAATCCACTGAATAAAGAAAGGACAAGACTTTATTCACATCACCAAGTAGAAAGCTGGTAAGCGCTTTCGTCCTGAACCACAGAACTTCATCAGACCCAAATGATATTTGTCAGAATGTCCTACATTAAAAAAACGGCACTTATGTATTATCACAACCAGATTCCAAGCAGGAAAAGTGCCTTCGTTCCAAGCTGTTTTCTGCTGAAAAGTAGTGAAACTCTGTTGGGAAGTGTGTGTCCTTCATCTGTCATTATGTTTCAGTGAAATAGGTGATGTGTATTACCTTCCAGGTGCATACTATTACATTCATTTCAAAATGTATCACGCACAACAGTTAAAATGGAAAATGCCACACAGTTTGACTTGATGACTTGATGAAGTTCTGTGGTTCAGAATGAAAGCACTTGCCAGCTTTCTACTTGGTGTTGTGAATAAAGTCTTGTCCTTTCTTTATTCAGTGGATTTTGGCTCATTACTATACGAGGTATGAAGGTACATTTGAGCAAGGTACAAAAGTACAACTGAGTTTTTTCAGTTTCCTCTGTTGCTTTTTGTGATTTTGCAACAGTTTTGCTTTGTGTTTTGACCGTTATTATTAACAGAGCTTGTGATTCTGGGAAAATAGTAGCTACCATATTCTTAGATCTATCAAAAGCCTTTGATACAGTTTCTTAGCTTTTACTACTATTACAACTCACAAACATTGGACATTCCCCACACCACTCTCAACTGGTTCTCTAGCTATCTAAAAGACAGGCAACAGGCTGTCAAATGCCAAAACTCAACCTCTTCTTATCTTAACACCCATAGTGGAGTTCCTGAAGGCACCATACTCTGTCCCCTCCTATTTAATATTTTCATTAATAATTTACACACATCTGTCACCAATGGCTCCCTTATTCAATACACAGTTGAATCAGCCATTGTCTGCTCAGCAAACTCTGTTTCTGAATTTCAACTCAAAACCCAAAAAGCCTTCTCCGCCACTGAATCCTGGATGTTTAATAATCACCTGGCCCTGAACATAAATAAATCTAAAATCATGCTTTTCACCCCTAAAAAATCAACCCTATTGGACAAAGCGATGTTCAACATCTATTCCCAAAATAAAGCACAACTGAAAATTGCCAGCCAAACAAAACTTCTAGGAGTATCTATAGATGAACTTCTAAAATTTGATATCCACCTGCAACAAAATATCCAAAAAAATTCATCAACAAGTTGGAATGCTCTACAGGCAAAACCAATACCTTATCCCCTCCACCAGGAAAACCCTTGCTTCCACTTACCTGCTACCTTCTCTAATGTATGACATGTCCCTATCACTTTATCGAATCCTCAATCTGTCTAACCCTATTCATCGAACTTAAAAAAAAATCGAACATCATTTCAGAGACCATTTACGTCATCAAAACGTTTTTCCAGGGAAGGGAGTTAGTTGTCCGCTGCTACAAATTTGCTCTTTTCCCCAATGTAGTGCAATCTCAGAGTTGGGATATATAAGTGGGGGGGGGGTGCACAGCCCCCCACCTTGGTAAGTTTAAAATTATGTAGTTTGTCTTATTATCATTCTGGTGGCCAAGTGTTTTTTCTCCCTAGGAAAACTTTTCAATGGTCTAAGTGTGTGCTGAAATGATCTTCGATTTTTTAAAGTTTGATGAACAGGGGTTCAATGAATTGAGGATTTAATGAAGTGATACAGACTCATGTATATCACCCATCTACTTACCAACCTTCAAACCACTATAAACACACATACCTATCTTCCATCTGGATCTGCTCTTGCACTCAACCTCCTTGAGAAGCTAGCTCGAGTGATACATTTTCTCTTTACTGGGTTTACCTAAAATTCCTCTTTGCAATAAGTATGTCAAAACATTTTTGGTGATCTGTCATTGCTATTTGTCTGACTACTGACTTACTAACTATGTTTCAAATTTGTAATCAAATTTGTCAGATGATTGTATATTAGCAATGAATATTATTTTTGCTTTCTATTGTACTGAGGATCTTTTCTTCCTGGGCATTCATTGAAAACGAGCGCTGTATGACCCAGTATACTTCCCCGGTTAACAAACTGCAAATAAATAAATAAAAATAAATGAACACATCAGGACAGACTAACAAATGAAGGCATCAGAGCAGAAGCCAAAGTAGCTCCAATTGCAGAGAATGTCAATTAGAGCAGATTATGGTGGCTCGGCACAAGTGGGAGAAAGCAGAAGACAATTTGGTGAAGAAGATTAGGGAGAGGCAGGAAGAAGGCAAGAGGAAACAAGGACATCAAGAAAAGTGATGAACGGATTGCATGAGAAAAGACCTGTGACATTCAGGCATGACCATCTGTATCAGAGCATATGGCGACAGTTGATGCAACACCCTGACCCCACGTAGTAGACGTGGAGAAAAAGGAGGTTGATGATGATAATGAAGAAGATTATTATGAATCAGTGCAAAATTATGTGCAGTGTAAAGTGACAATGCTGACAGCATTGTCTAGTGAGAGAATATACCAATTAGAATGTGCACACGTGTGTGTGTGTGTGTGTGTGTGTGTGTGTGTGTGTGTGTGTGTGTGTGTGTGTGTGTGCATGTACATAAAATACACACAAACACACACATCTATGCACAGCATTATATCATTAAGTTGGTATATGTAAATCAGCAAATCTGATACCTAAGTTTGGATTCTTTAAAGGTAGTTCATGCCTGTTAAACATAGCTGACTTCTTCGACAAAGTCCTGGACGAGGGAAAGACAGTGCATACTGTTTAGCTTGACCTAGCCAAATCATTTGACAGAATCCTCCACTGAGGTATTATAGACAAACTGTCCCAGTTGAGAATTAACCTCTACATTGCCAAATAGGTAGCCAAATGGTTCACTGACAGGACACATACTATCAAACTGGGTGGCTTCACCTCTAACAAAAGACCAGTCATCCTATGGCATACCACAGGGTCCTGTACTGCACCCCTTAATGTTTGGAATTTATTTCTCAGAAGTCCAGGCAAACTTGGACAACCTATGGCTGACCAAGTTCACTAACAATTGCAAATTAGTTGCAATCATTTAGTCCCAAATGATGTTAATATACTGCTGACAGGGTTAATGCAGAAAAATGATTGGTGCCAGAGTCACAGATTAAAGCTAAATGCAAAAAAAAAATATGCATTATCTTCCCCTTTGGGAATGCTGAAATCCCTGTTAATTACATTATAGACAGTACCCCCCTCCAAGTGTAGATACAATGGTACATAATCTGGGTACTCAGGTTGATCACAACCTGAACTTTGATCACCACAGTTTCCACAGTAGTAAGGAAATTCTTCTATGTGGCACATCTTATAAGGAAAGGCATCAAATACAGATCTAAGGGTGTTATAATTCCATTATACTCAGCCCAGGGTACATAAACAAGCCTTATATGGAAAAACTGAAAGCCCTGTCAATGTACTCTGTCTCTACAGGTTGCTAAGGGTTGAACTGTGCCTGGCTTACTGGGCAGATTCCGACCCAGCCTTGAAGGAAATGGTACACATTCATAAATCAAACTGTAAAAGGGTCACGAGTTCCTGGGATGTTAACCTAACCTCTGACATGAAAAGGTCATGCTGGAGAGATGCATACATCTCCCAGAGATATCTACTTCTCTGGAACAAACTTCCAATTCATGTGAAATAGAGCCCCTCCATGAACCTATTCAAATCCAACATAGATCAATGGATAACTACCATAGACCCTTACCTCTGCAAGCTTCACTCATTTAACCACTGACAAGTGGTACATACTAAACTGAAATATCTGCCTACAGCTCTGCCAGTTTAATGTCGTATGAAGTGTGGGATTCCTGAACATTGCAGACACTGTATAAGAATATTCTACAGTATTTTAGTAGTAACAGTGTGAGTACTGTGAAAATGGCAACAACAGCAGAGAGAACACATCACTGGGCAAAAAGTAATCAAGTCATGGTTCATATGAAGATGGGAAAAGGAGCATAAATGAGATGGACTACAGGCAGCCCACTCTGTTCCAGTTTGGTAATTAACAGCTGAAATAGACAGAAGCCGCTGGCCATCTACACGTATGCCTGCACCAATGGGTCATACAGTAAAACAGTAGCAATATGCACACACTGCCTCAAGCCACTGAAAGGACATAAAAATGCAAATTTATCATACAGGGCATAGTTGTGGAATAAAACGGGTGATAGATTTATATCTCTCGAATGACAGGTAGCCATGCTTACCCACAGTGCACACAATGTGTAAGGACAGCACAACCACAACCAATGGTACTGCTGTGTACAGGTGCTACATAATGTAATAAAAGGACCTCATGCTATGTTCTGTATACCCTTTTGGTTAGACTAGTACAAAACCAAGGCCAAAACTCTGTACTTTATTGCCATTCTCATTGGCATTGTATCTACTGTTTCCATACAGTTTGCTTGACAACAATTCTGCAGGAGGATAAGTCGCCAGTGGGGAACCTTCATATTTCTATTCAGTTTTTTTTTAACTAAAACTTTCTTATGAATGTGAGACAAAGATAAGTATGATAGTGGGTGGCAAATGCCATATGAGGAATACCACTATAGCGGCTTGTTCTTTGTATGAATAAAACACAATGTTAAATGACACTTACTGTGTCAGTCATTCACCTGAAATAATATTAAATATACCTTAGCCTCTCTTCATATTTACTTTGAAAACAGATGTTTTCAGGACTTGATGAGAACAGCTTTTGTAATGTCCTCTTCTGCTACAGCTCCTGTACCTCATGTTTGAGAGAGGTGATTGACAATAAGTGTATGTTCTCCCCTCTTATATGGCCCGTGACAGACAACTTCACCAAGAGGCATTTTCAGCTGCTGAAACGTCTGTCTGATTCTCCTGGGCCATTTATTGCAACTCCTTTTGAGGCTGCTGTGGCCCAGAATTCTGGGTGACAGATCAACCTGTATGTTTGGCTAAGATAGCCAAGAAGGGCAAACTAAAAACTATCCTGAGGTTGATGAAAGTATCCATCAACTTTTTGTAAGACAGGACATTTAAGGATCGCTCATGGAAGTGAGGTCTATGGCTTCAACCCCAAAGACTATATGTCTGGAAACTTCTGAAAACATACACATAAGACCAAACATCTCCCCAGCCAAATATCCCCTTCCAATCAGAGAGAGAGAATAAAATAAGGAAGATTAATTTAATTTTGTTCATGGGTTACTTCAAGCTATTCAGTCCTTTCAGTCTTCAATCTTTGTTAAGCTATAGACAGTTCCCTCTTCTAAAGAAGAACATTTCTCATATTCAGAAAATGAAGGGCTACATTATGTGTCCCAAATTTCCTGTCCCATGGGATGAAGCAGAGGACACATTGTCTTTTGATGCCTCCACTGAGGAAATTTCTTTTGGTGACACAAGATAGATAAAAGGAAAGATTTTTTTTTTCAAATGGCTGTATAAAGAAGTTTATATGACTCTAAATTACTGAATATGGAAAATCCATAAGACTTTTACTAGTCCTCCAGTGGTGAGGGCTTTGTAAGAAGACATCTTTTCAGCTGTTTCTGATCCCAGACCCTAAAATGTCTGGTATGTTCTACTGGGTTCTTGGTTCTCAGCCATAACCTTACAGTATTCTGTCTGCTGAGTCCACTTTAACATATTTGGATGCTGACAAAGGTGATTGTACCTTCCCCCTCTTCTATCCCAATCTGTAATAATAAGGACAGCAGAGCTCTTGATAGGCATTGTGTAAAGTGTATAATTTTTCTACCTTAGCCTTTTTTACCATGAACTTCCAAATCTATATGTTCAGGTTTCTTCTATCTATTTTGAGCAACAAGAGTCAATTTGTAGACAATCTTCTCAATTTCGACTTGAAATCCAATATAGTGAACATGCTTAACTCTGCCTTTCAGGTAGATAAACATACTAATTGGACATTTTTGCTATGGATGCTGTCTCCATATCAGCAGCAATGGAGACAGTTATAAGAAGGCATACATGAATAAGACTTCAGTCCCTCCCAGGAGACATGAAAGCTCAACTGCTAAATGTACCTCTGGATAAGGACTTCCTGTTTGACAACATTTCTGCTGAAGTTTTCTTTTAGCAAAGGCCCTTGCCTCCCTCATAGTGCCTTTTTTAGGAAAAGTCCTGAGGTCTATAAAACCAACATAAAAATTTCAAGAAAATGCAAATTAAAAGTCATGCTGCTAAACTCTAGTAGTCTAAACATGAAACTGCACTCATTGCAAGCAGTCTTACTCATGGAAGATGCTGACATTTGTGCAGTCACAGAAACTTGGTTCAAAGCTGCGGAGAGCACCCTAGCATTACCTGGTTACTCATCCTATCATACATTCTGACCCCAAACTGTGGGCAGCAAAGACAAAGGAGGTGGAGTTTCAATATATATATATATTAAAGACACACATACATCCAGGCTGGTCAAGCAGAATAACACACAGGAGACACTCCAGGTATAGTTAACCATTAACAAGACCCCATCATAGCTAGCTATACGCTCCCAAATTTGACTCAAGATGTCCACTCCACCTATCTGGGCATCTTCAAATCTATCAAAATTCAACCCTTTACTCTGATCCTGGGAGACTTTAACTACCCAATCATAGATTGGAAAAACTACACATGCCAGAATGCAAATGCCAGAGTTTCCTCAATTTTATCAATGCAAATGCCTTGGAAGAGCTAGTCGTTATCCCCACAAGAGGTGATAATATCTTGGACTTGTTATTAACCAACGTGATTGACCACTCCAGCACCCCTACAATATCATCCTCCCTGGTAAGATCAGACCCTAAAGTGGTCACTTTCAAAGTCAGCATCTCCTCTGACCCCCCCCCCTTCTAGCTAGGGTCAAACAAAAAAAACTTCTCCAACCCTGATTGTAACCTCTTGAGGGATGGTATAAACAGCGTCACAACCCCCTCCCCCTCTGTTGGAACTGGTACCAATGTCCAAATCTACACCAAAGTACTATATGAGCACTTATATAGATGCATAGAATCAGGAATACCTGAGAGGACAACATCATCCTCCATAAGGAAGAGTAAACCTGTCTAGTGGGCATCTGCAATAAATAAACTATATAACAAAAGTAATAAATTGGTGTCCAGGACCAAGAAGGAGCAGGTGCCCAATTATAAGCAATCTCTCCTTAGCCTGAACAAGCAAATAAGAGCACTAGTGAAATCCTCTAAAACCAACTTCAAGTCCAAATTGGCCACATCTAGTAAAGACAATCATAAGGCCTTCTTCACATATGTCTGTTACTCTGTTATTTTCATGTATTTCTTTAATGTAAATTCATTTTAAACTTTGGAACTTATCTCCCCGGGCCTCTACTGAAAATGGACATATCCAGCTAGACTAGCCCGGTCAACAAATGTAAAATAAAATAAAATAAAATAAAATAAATGTCTGCAGTCTCAAAAGAAGCACCCAGATCTTTTCAGAATTGGTGGTCAAGGACACCACATACACAAATGCTGAAGATTTATCTAACCTACTGGCTGACAGATACAGCAAAAACTTCACCCCACCAGTAAATCAGGACATCACCAGTACCTGCCCCCTCCCCTTATCTCTAGGGAACAGGTCAACACTGCCCTCTCAAATGCAAAAAATACAGCCTCCATGAGACCTGATAACAGCCCAGGCTGCATCATACATGAACTCAGGCATGAACTTGCAGCACCATTAGGCACCCTATTTAACCAACGCCTGAGTACTGACTTTGTCTGAGCCGAGTGGAGGACAGTCACTTTACACAATGGTGGAGTGTCCACTGATCCTGGAAATTATAGACCCATCGGCCTAACTAGCCTGATCTGAAAGGCCATGGAATGGATTATCATGGACCTGATTAACAGGGACATTGGCAGTCTCAAAACAGTCGCCCCCACATAGTTTTGCTTTGTTAAGGGGAGGTCATGTCTGTTAAACATGATCGACTTCTTTGAGACAGTCACCAAAGCCATGGATGAGGAGAATATGGTGCACACTGCCTACCTTGACCTGGCCAAAGCTTTTGACATTATTCCCCACTCAGGCATAATAGATAAAGTCTCTCAACTAGGCATCAATCCATATGTTATCAGATAGGTAGCAAACTGACTCACTGATAGAACCCACCTAAAGTAGGGGAAGTCATCGCAAGCAGTAGACCCATAACGAGCGATGTACCCAGGAGACCCGTCTTGGAGCCTCTGTTATTCAAGATATATTTCTCTGAGGTGCAGGCCTAAACCACTGGGCTATGGCTGACCAAGTTTGGAGATGACTGCAAGCTGGGCACAGTCACTAATTCCCCAAGTGATGTGGACGTCCTCCAAGAGGGTCTCACCCAAACAAATGACTGGTGCCAGAAACATGGCCTCAAGCTAAATGCCAAAACATGCATCATCATCCCCTTTGGGGAGAGTGATGTCCCCACATATTATCACATTAATAACAATGTCCTTAACACACAGTCAGTCGTGAGGGATTTGGTCACCCAGATTGATAGCAACCTGACTTTTGACCACCATGTTGCATCCGTTGTATAGAAAGCTTTCTACATGGCCCACTTCATAAGGAAGGGTATCTCATCCAGGAACAAGGAAGTCATAACATCCCTCTATTCTTCTCTTATAAGGCTCATTATTGAGTACAACACCCCCTTCAGCATGTACCTTGCAAAGCACATGCAGAAGCTGAAGAGACCACAAAGATTCCTCACCAGAAGAATCCAGGGATACAAACATCTACCCTACACAGATGGGCTAAAAGCCCTGTCCCTCTACTCACTTTCATACAGAGTCCACAGAGGTGACCTCTGTTTGGCATACCAAGCAATCTCAGACCACACCTTGATGGGACTGTTACATATCTGCAAGTCAAACTCCACTCAAGTAACCCACACGAGTGACCTCTATCTGGTCTGTGACATCAATAGGACTTGTTGGTGGGACAGATTTGTGCCCCAGAGACTCCCCCATCTGTTGAATAGACTCCCTCTAGACATCAAGCAGAATACTGCATAATCTCTTTTCAAGTGCAACCTGGATAACTGGATGGGAAACAGAAAATACGCTCCTGGCATTCCATCTGTGTCTCTGGTGAACAGCGGCTTTGGGTTCTGCCTTGTCTAAACATGGGCTAAACTCTTGGCTAGGCTTATAAGAACCTCAGGCCTACTAGCCTAGTAACTTCCTATGATCCTATGATTCTATGATCCTAAGTTAGAAGAGATAGGTGAACTCATAGGAAGTTATACAAGTATTTTTATCTTCAGTTCTTAAATTTCAAAAGGAACTATCCTTGCAATCCAGACCCATTTTTCTGTAAATTCTTTAAATATGACCAACAAATTTAAGGGAAAGAGCAGTTCAAAAAAAGGCAAGCAGGGATCAAAAAGAAATTGTATGGATCTCAAAAATTTGGATCACAAAGAAAAAAATTCTGCCTATCTTTTGTCACCTACTTCCTTCCTTCCAATACCCTTCTTAGCTTTCCTCAAAAAATAGCAGGGAATCTTTCTCTATGCTTGCATGCATGACAATTGATAATCACAGACTCTTGGGTTATAAACATCTTAGAGCGGGATTACAAACTCCAGTGGTCATTCCCTTCACTTCTGTTTGCTATCCTTCAACCACAAAAATTCAGCTTCATGTCATACCTCAAAGTTTTGCATATTTACTACTGATGGGGTCATAGAGACAGAATACGCAGCTCGATGGTGACAAGGATTTTACTCAAGACTTCTTCTGGTCCACAGGAAAGACGAAACATGAAGGCCTATTCTAGAGCTATGGAATATGTTAGTTAGTTAGTTAGTTAGTTAGTTAGTTAGTTAGTTAGTTAGTTAGTTAGTTAGTTAGTTAGTTAGTTGTTTGTTTGTTGCATTTGTTGACCAGGAAAGTGTCACTGGGTAAGAACCCCTTTTCATTGTAGGCCTAAGGAGAAAGCTCCAAACATACATTTCAGGCTAAATGATAAGTACTTTACAATGAAGAAAAACAAAGGTATAAAGATAACTGTTAGCTGTATAGTTACGTATACTGTGCAGAAAATACTATATACAAAGTACTGACAACACATGAGGTAATAAGATTAGAGTTGTCAGCTTTGTAAATAGGTAAGTATTCTACTGTGCTATGCATGTTATTGCTAAAAGATAACCACCTTTGTGTTCATTCCAAGATTCAAAGGCTGACACTTTCTTTCCTCTTTCACCTCAAGCCTTAATGGTCACGTTAGACCTTAAAAAAATATTCTATATTTGTATTCACCAAAAACACAAATAACTTCCCATCTCCTACATAACCCAACCATCACAGCATCTTGGTAACCCTGCCTTTCGGCAAATCCACCTTCCGTTCCTGATCTCCCCAGGACTTTTTCAACCAGGGGTGTGAACAATGCTGATACGAAGAGCACTCCAGGATCATGCAAATTCCTGCTTTCATGGAGGTTGTTATGACTTACTTTCATTTAAAAAGCACCAAATAGACCAGCAAGGCAGCACAGAGTTCAATAGATTTATTAAATACTGATATAAATAACAAACTAGTTTCGGCAAACAGCCTTCTTCAGTGTAAAACAGTATAGTCAAGTTCCTTTGAGTCATCATTTAAATACATATCAAGAGCCAATCAAAAATTAAGCTCATGAATATTCATAAATTTGAAACATATTTTTGAAACATGTTTTAAGGCACTTAAAGTTTGTCATACAAATATACAGTGGAAAATATATATACAAGTGATGTCCGTCCATAACAGGAAAGATAACCACCAAATAAATACATGAAATTAGGCAAGTTGTTGGTATATTCTAGCATGTCCATCTGGCCATGTATTCATACTCATAATCTTATTTTTGTCATTCCATAGTTGATTAGCCACTGGCACATGCTATAGAGCAATTCTTTATTAAAGGCACCATAGGTATTATATATCAAGTACTTATATTAACAGGGCTCAAACATGCTATATCATAAGGGAGCATTTGTTCGAGGGGTTGAATTGTATATATGCGTGTGTGTGTATATAGATTTACAGTGGGCAAAACAAGTAGTAGACATTGAACACAATGTAAAAATTGGTTCGACAATGGTGAAAGGTAACAACCTAAACATAGAGGCTTAAACAATTCTTCATAAAAGGCATTAAAGATATTGTGTATCCAGTACATATATTGAGAGGGCTCAGACATTCTATATCAAAAAGGGGATATATTTGAGGAGTTGAATTATATATACACATATGTGTATATATGTATATGCAGTGGGAAAACAAGTATTAAACAAAATAAGACAATTTGACCAACAGTGGTATGGATAAGACCCTGAACATGAGGCTTAACTTCCAGAACTAGAAATGTGACAGTAAATGCAACTAGTTTCAAGTGATGTTAAACTAACATATATAAATGCTTAGTCACATGGCCGGCAAATTAGGTACCTGTTAATCCTACTACCGCAGGAATAGAAGTTGACCATTGACTACACTTGGACACCGCCCATATCATACATAATATTGCGGAATAGCCCATATGGCTCAATATCTAAAAACCCTGTTCAATACCGAACCAGGGTATTTTGACGTTCATAATCCATGTACTTAAGGACATATAAGGAGGAGACAAATAAAAATCCACAACTTAGTGTCCTTGCTGGTCTATTTGGTGCTTTCTACTTGGTTTGGACCGTGCATCCCTTCGTGCATAGGACTTGGTTTACTCTTTACTTTCATTTAACCCATCCCAGTGTTCACCTGGTACATCTGAGGACTACTGCTCTCTGTGGACCACACCCGTCTACTACATTCCTGACAACTACCAGGGATCATATACAAAGAAAGCCTAGCAACCTCCCTCCCTGAGACAAGCACCACCACCCTTTCCTGCCAATACCTTAGATGCCCAAGGTTTTAATTGTACCTGGGTCACCTGGGTTGTAGTTAGGGTTTTATCCTTGTATGCCATGGCACTGGTAAAAATCACAGAATATTTTTAAGATTCTTTGCTTTGGGTTTGCATTATCAATTTATTTCTTTGCCCTTTGTATTTTGTACTGCCCAAGAGTGTTTGCCAAATGTCTCACTCCACTGATAACCTATTAGGCACTCTATCAACCTTGCAATATACAATGAGTCTTTTATACATTTTAGTTTACTCTTAACCTAAAAAAAGGTTATCCCTGGTTCCAACACACTGATATTTTTGGGATGCCTTTTAAATACCTCCCTGGAGATTGTGTTTCTTCCACTAGAAAAGATGCAAACTTATCAGGAGGCCTTCCTTATTTTCTCTATGCACACAATTTATATTGTACGAACATTGTGAGAGTGCTAGGTTTGAAGACCTACTCTATTCTTATACAGACATAGATAAATACTAGGCTATCAGTCTGAAGACTATTAGAAGCCTAGCTAATAAGGACAGGTCAGAATAAATCCTGGTACCTTGTACCTGTGAGGAAAAGACCTTATCCAGTATGACAGCCCCACAGCCTAATACCCATTTTTAACCAGGCAGACTGAACACAGTGCATTTACTAGGGTGACTGTAGAGCAATGTCTGGTTAAGTGACTTTCTCAAAGTCACACAGTAGGCAAATTAGGGCTGAGGAAATCAAAAGCTGTATTACAGGAAGTATAGTTCACCACCTTAACCTTTTGTGCCAGCTGCCAAATGATGGTGATTGCTATGCTAAAGACACCAGGGAGGGGCTTTTTAAGGCTAGCCATATTTCCCAAAGTTGAGAATCAAACTCAGTACTTGTATCTATATACACCTTAACCATTTTGCCAACCCTGTGCTCACCAGACATCACTTAAAAATTTTGGGCTCAAGACTATCCCTCTTTATCTTTCCAGTTGCATTTTTCAACTTTGTGAAGAAATGCCTCTCTTTGAGTGACAGTCAAATCCTATGAAATCCAGGATTCCCTTTCTCTACTCGCAACCCTTCTTAGACAGTGGCAACAAATGCCTGAGACATAGCTTGGAGTGCTGTTTCTTAAAGTGTTAAGGTACAAAGAATTAGAAAAATACAACACATACACAAGCACATCAACCTGAAAGTAATTATGGCACTTATAAATCCCTTGAAATCTATAAGTCAGCTTTGGTGTCCAACATCTTTTTTAATGGTAACAGAGAACACTAATGTAATGTGGTACATAGCAAACAGAGAGAAAAAAGTTCCTACCCCCTTTACAGGCTGGCCGTGATTGTTTGGGTCATAAGAATTTAATTATTTCTTCAGGCAACTTACATTCCATTAGTGCAAAACACAGTAGCAAACTCTTTGAGCAGATGCTGCATAGACCCTCACAAGTGGATGCTACATCAAGTCTCACTACATATAGTCCACCAGTGAGGAATACCCCAAATAGACATGTCTGTCTCTGTTCTGATCAGTCAATGAAAACAATTCTATTCTAACACACTTTTCAAAGAACCTATAATCCCCTGAGCAGGAATGTTTCTTTTCATTACTTTTCAAAAGATCAGGAGGGACTTAACAATGATATTACAAGTGGTTCCCTTTTGGCCAAGGTGACACTGGCTTACCCTTCTAATGCAAATGGCCAGGGACAATTACTAAAACCCTCCACTCATAGTGGACTTGCTCAAAAAGGTAAAGGGTCTGTGATTCATCCTAGTTTGTGTGGCGTGTGTTTGTGCGTGTGTGTGCTTGTGTGCGTGTGTGCACGTTTGTGCGTGTATGTGCGTGTGTGTAAAAATATCATAATTTGTATCTATGGATAAATAAAATATCTTGGGAACTCATACATGACTTTTCAGCTAACAGTAAAAATGAAAGAATTAAAAATTAGTTATCTTTAAAAAATAAAGCATGAAATAGATTACAGACTAGATTAACCTCAGATATTCAGTGGGCCAGGTAGCCTCAGACCATAACTTGATAAAAGATTTTGAGACATGCTTAGTAAGGGGACCTCATGATCAATCTCTGCCCTTGGCTCACCTATTCTAGAAAAACACCCTGCTCAGATGTATGTACACAAGGTTGATTGAGCCTAATAGGGTCTATGTCAGTGTGATCATTATTTATTTTATCTCAATCAAACCTCAGAGGTATGTATAGAAGATTAATATAGCTTGTCTAGATGAATGTTCTTTCTATGTGCAAAAAGGAGGAATACATTACTTTCCTCACAATCAAACATCAGAAGTGTATGTAACTGACTATGTTCAGTGGATAGAGGTAAGGAGGGATGGGGCATATGCATATCTGATAGCAAAGGATAATATACATCTATATATGTAGAGTGTGTGTGTGTGTATATATATATATATATATATATATATATATATATATATATGTATATATATATATAGATATATATATGGGTCTACGTGATAACGCCGAAAGCTGAACCAGAAGATCGACAACGGAGATGACCGACAGTTGAAAAGCCCGACGCTGAGAACACCGACATGTTAAGGTAAGTGTGCTATAGTGACAGATTTTAGAGTTAGGGGTGGGTTAAGTGAGTTAGGGTTAGGGCACGGGTTAGGTGAGTGTGTGATAGTGACGGACCTTAGGCTTAGGGTTTGGGTTAAGGTTACTGCATAGATAGTTGTGTATATAAGGTTTAGTGTAGGTTTGTAAGGTTTTTGGTGTGCTTGTGTTGTGTGTGTGTTTTTCAGAAAAGGTATTTGTTTTGTTGATTGTCAGAATTGTGGTTTGTCGGGCATGTGAAGTTTCGTGCTTTTGAACTGTCGGTTTTGTGGTGTTTATCTCGTTGTCGGTGTTTTGGTGTGTCGGTGTTTTCAGGTAGGCTCATATATAGAGATATATATATATATATATATATATATATATATATATATATATATATATATATATTTATAAGTGTGTGTATGTGTATGTGTATATATATATATATATATATATATATATATATATATATATATATATATATATATATATTTATATATAGGTCCCATTTAGATGATCGAATTCTTAGAACTTCGAATTTCATATGGCCGACACCATATGTATAGGTTCATAGGTTCATAGGTTCATACTAGGCTATCTGCTCTAGGGCATTTATAAGCCTAGCCAGAATGTGTTTGGCTTTCGCCACCCATTTTAAATTTATTTTGCTATGCCCTTTTTCGAGGTTAGTATACTGTGCCTCTGTCTAACAGTGACACAGAAGTGATACCCGGGGTAAACCTACGATCTCCCATCCACTCATCAAGATTCCTCTTGAAGAGAGTCAGTGAGGGACTCTGCCTAACCTGGACTGGGATTTTATTCCAGAGTGAAGGGAGCCTCTGGGTTATGAATCTGTCCCTCCAGCATGTCCTATTTATTTCAGTGCTGAGGTTCAAGTCTCTCGAGCGCGTAGCTCGATGGGATTTGGATTTTCTGAGGTGCAGGATGTCCATTAATTCCGGGTTGGACATGGCTTTATACGTCAGGCACAGATCGCCTCTGAACAGGCGATATGCCAGTGAGTAGAGCTGGAGTTTCTTTAACCGGGCAGCATATGGCATCTGTTTGAGCCCTTTGATCCTCTTGGTGAGATACTTTTGGGGACTTTCCAGTTGCTGCAGGTGTCTGGTAAGGTACATCCCAAAAGGGGCATTGTACTCAATTATGGGCCTGATGAGGGATGAGTAAAGAGGAACGATGACCTCCCCTGATCTAGATGTGAATCCCTTCATGATTAGGTGGGCTATATAAAATGATTTTCTAACCACTTTGGCGACGTGGTTGTCAAATGAGAGATTGCTATCAACTTGGGTCCCCAGGTCCATAATTACTTCTTCTGTACTTAATGGATTACCACCTATGTGGTAATTTGTGGGCACTTTGGTTTTGCCAAAGGGGATGACTATACACTTTTTGGCATTTAGCTTGAGGCCATGGCTCTGGCACCTGTTGTCTGTTTCTATGAGGCCCTTTTGGAGGATGCTTGTGTCTGCTGGAGAGTCGATTATGGCGCCCAGTTTGTAGTCATCTGCGAACTTGGTCAGCCACAGTCCTTCCATGTTGGCCTGTACCTCCGAGAAATATATACTGAACAAGAGAGGTCCCAGGACTGAGCCTTGTGGGACACCACTTGTAACTGGTTTGGAGTTGGACATGGCTCCAGCGATTCTAACCATGTGGGTTCTGTCCTTGAGCCAGTTTGCAATCCATCTAGTGACATAGCAGTTTATATTTAAGCTGGTGAGCTTATCTATAATGCCCGAGTGGGGTATTGTATCGAAGGCTTTTGCGAGGTCCAGGTAGACTGTGTGGACCACCTTCCCCTCGTCAGCCTTGGTGACTGTTTCTAAGAAATCAACCAGGTTTAAGAGGCAGGATCTGCCCTTAACAAAGCCGAACTGGGTAGGATCCATTGTCTGTAGGTCCCCAATATCTTTATTTATGAGGTCCATGATGATCCTTTCCATAGCTTTGCAGACCAAACTAGTCAGGCTTATGGGGCGATAGTTTCCAGGATCCGTTGAGCCACCACCTTTATGGAGAGGGACCACTGTTGCTGTACACCACTCTTTGGGCACATATCCTGTAGTAAGGCTGAGATTGAACAGTAGTTTTATGTTTGGGTTTAGCTCTTCTTGGAGTTCATGTAGGACAAAGCCCGGGACACCGTCTGGTCCCATTGATGCTGTGTTTTTTGCTTTGGAGAGGGCGGCTCTTACCTGAGCATCTGAGATGTCAGGGGGGCAGCACTCTGCTGGGATAGATATTTGCCCTTTTGGTGGGGAGGGGGGGAGAAGTTTGCACGGAACCTGTCAGCTTGGATGTTGGCAATGTCTGTGGGTTCAGTGTATTTTTTGTCATTTTGGACTAATTCTGAGCATATCTGGGAATTACCACCCAGGTTCCTAACATAACTAAAGAAAGCCTTGTAATTATCCTTAGTGTCCTGTGCAATTTTTCTCTCGAAGCTGGCCTTAGACAATTTTATGAGTGCCCGTAGTTTTTTGCTAATACTGATCAGTGATGCCTTCCCTTTTTGGGATTTGGCTCTATCATTTAGTAGCTTCCTCCTTCTATTGTATAGTTTGTTTATGGCTGGGGTCCACCAGACAGGACGTCTGCCTTTGGAGGATTGGGTCTTGGTTTTATTTGGGATTGCATGATCCATGCATTCCCGAAGGTGTTCATAGAATGCGTTTATAAAGGATTCTGCAGTCTGGGCCATATTTTCCACAGGCCTGGGGGCTTTGAAGGATTCCACCTCGGTTTTGAGGAGTGTGAAATTTGCTTTAGAGAAGTTTTTCACTGTGGTTTTCTGGGCAGGGGTTGGGGTCGGGATGTGAATATCCAGTGAGATTAGTTTATGGTCTGATCTTACCAGTGAGGGATACACTTCTGGTCTGGAGCATAGAGTCCCCATGTTGGTGATGATCAGGTCCAGTATGTTTTCTCCTCTTGTGGGAGTGGTAACAAGTTGTTCCATAGCATTTGAGTTTATAAATTCTAGGAACCTTTCGGCTAGGGTGTTGGAGCTAGAGTAATGCTCCCAGTCTATGTTTGGGTAGTCGAAGTCGCCCAATATAATGGTGTTTGGAGAGACCTTCATATTTTCCAGTGTTCTCAGGAAGGCCAAGTGGGGTTCCTGGGTTTGAGAGGGTGGTCTGTAGCAGGCTATAAACTGGAAGGCAGTTTTACCCACTGTTAGTTGCACATGGATAGTCTCTGATGCTTCGTGCTTTGCCACCAACCTGGAGGTGTGGGTATCTTTGATGAATATCGATACTCCCCCTCCTTTTGTGGTTCGGTCCAAGTTTTGGGGCCAAAAAGCATGGTATGAGGTATAACCTGGTAGTGCTGGGGTGCTCTTGGGAGCCCTGAACCAGGTTTCTGTTACTGCACAGATATCGATATTCTCCATGCTAAGGAGAGTTTCGAGTGCATGCATCTTGAGGTTTAGACTTCTGGCGTTGAGTAGCATTACTCTTAGTTTCTTATCCCTTGTGATACCTATGGAGGTGGGTTTGTCTTTTGATCCTTGCCTAAAAAAGGCACTATGGGGGTAGCAAGAGCCTTTGCCAATACCCAAAAGCCCAGGGGTGACAGGTGCAAGCCGTCCCTAGCGAAGCATCGTGGCTTGTTGAGCATATCATCCCAAGCTGACAGGCATTGGATCCCCTTTGAATGACACCAGTACTTAAGCCAATTGTTGAAATTGATCATCTTGTCTTCATATTGTGGCATCATTCTTGGTGAGGGTAAGATGCTTCTCAAGGTCAGGGTCATACCGGCCTGGGCTACATGCTCAGAGAGCTCCTTTATGTCTCTTTTCATGTAGTCCAGGTAGGTACGTCTCAGGTCATTCACACCAGCATGGACAATGACTGAGTCATATTTGTACTTGCCTTGGAGTGACCTGAGTGCTTGTGTTATGTGGCGGATCCTAGCGCCCGACAGGCTGCTCACCGTGACCATCTCCTTGTTCAGCCTGGTGAGCAGGACGTCAGTGTGCCTGATGATAGAGTCACCTATTACAAGTGTATCAGGTGTGTTGTTTAGTCTTAAGGGCTGTGACTGTTCGGCACACTGGTTTTGTGAGATATGTGTTGCACGTGTTTTGTTTTGGGGTAGCGGTTGCTTGGGTGTCTGCTTTGGAGGTCTCTGCTGCTTAAGCAGATCTTTATTTAGAGCCTCCGAGTATGTTTTTGTGTGATTATGTGTTTGGTTTGTTGTTGTGGTAGGTCTATGTGAGACAGGAATTGTAGTGAGTGTGGTTTCCTTATCCTCCTGACTGGTTATGCCAGTATTGAGTTGAGAGAGCTTAGCCTCCAGTTTGGCTATATGGTTGCATCTCTCACATGTGTTGGAATTTGTTGGGAGGAGGAGAGGGTTGTCTGTGTACATGAGGCAGTTGTAACATTGCCTCAAGATTCCCAAATTCAGCAGCTGGACTGGAGAGGAGATTGACAACTGACCTTTGGACATGCTAGAATAATATTGGGAATTCCTTAATAATTGAAAACAAGGGCCAGTGGGGAGTGAGGGTGTAGTGCTTTTAATTTTTAGTGCTGACTTATATAATTGCTTTAGTGAGCAAGTGCCAGGTAACTTAAGTGCAATGTGTTACAGGTAACTTAAATGCAAAAACGACAAACAGTAACTTTCTTTCAAGTGAAACAAGGAAATAAGTACAGTAAGCAATGCAGATATCACTAGTGATCCACAGAAGCACTAAGAAGCCGCGTATTAGGTGGAATTAGCGTTCCAGGGAAATAACAAGCAAACAAACAACAAGCATATAAACAAAGCTAGATTCAGCAGGCCTGGATCTAGTCTATGCTACAGCAAACAAGGTGTACCAATTTCAGTAAGATACAGTTCAAATATTCAGGCACTATAAACCTTTAACCAGAAATTCCCAGCTCAGAAGGGCAGAGTCCAGCCTCTTCTCCCACAAGAGTGCAGACCATGAACCTTCTTAATGTAAAATAACTGGCCTGAAGCCCAAGTGCTTAAACCAGAACTAATACACTTTAAGAATAACAGACACTGGGCTCTCAATCAGCAGTTCCCAACTTAGAAGGATGAAAGCTACCTGTCCTGCCACCACAGTGCATGCCACAAACCTTCTTAATGTAAAGCAACTAGTCTGAAGCCCAAGTGCTTAATCCAAAAGACTTAGAATGATAGCTACACTTTAATCAAGTTACTACCAAGCAGTAATAAATACAATTGAATACTTTAGAGAATGGTATGAAGTTTTAGCACTTCGAACGCCTAAAAAAAAAACCATAAACAAAACAAAAATAAATCCTGGACGTTTCTGCAGGGGGGCGTGTGCCCACCCCATCCCCCACTACTTAAATATGCCAACTCCGAGATCGCACTACAGGGAGGAAAAGGGAATATTTCCTGTTTCGTGCTGTATGGAGATCTCCATTTAGAATGTTTGAAGTCTTAAAACTTGGATCATATGGTGTCAGCCAAGACTTCGGTCATCTAAATGGGACCCATATAAATACATATACATATATATATATATATATGTGTGTGTGTGTGTGTGTGTGTGTGTGTGTGTGTGCATGTGTGTGTGTGTGTGTGTGTGTGTGTGTGCATTTGTGTGTGCGTGTGTGTGTGTGTGTGTGTGTGTGTGTGTGTGTGTGTGTGTGTGTGTGTGTGTGTGTGTGTGTGTATGTGTGTCTATGTAGACATATATATATATATCTATATATATCTATATATATATATATATATATATATTATATATTGGGTGCAGGGTTGAGGAGTTATGATTTATAAATATATATATATATATATATATATATATATATATATATATATATATATATATATATACATATGACTTTCATCCCACTCTAACTTCAGAGGGGTTCACCAAAGGTGACTATCTTTTTGGGGTGAGTGTAAAGAAAGAGGCTCTATTTCCAAATGGGATTTATGTATCTTCACAAGCAATTGTCTTCTCATTTTTCTAAGAACTGTGTTTAAGCTTCGAACACAGTTTATTTCATTCTTAAAAACAAAAAATATATAGGTCTAAATTTCTTTCCTGTTGTCATGGTTTTGTTCTGGTCATTATCAGACCCCTAGACCTCTCAGCATAATTCAGCTATTTTCTCTGCAGTTATTACAGTGCTGCCTTCGCCAGATAATCTGTGTTACAACCAAGGAGGAAGCAGATGAAGAGGAAAGCAACCTGTGCAAAAGCAGGAAGAAGTCTGTCTGGATGTTTGTGTTCACATCATTGAAGAGCAAATCTTGCAATTATCTACTCAGGAAGAGTTCTTTGCCAGTAACATCATGAAATCTAAGAATATTAAATTGAAGAAAAGATTTTGTAATCTCTAGCTTGCTACTCAAAAACACACTCAGTATCAGGAAGACAATAGCAAAGATCTTATGCACCAAACAAACACTTTCCATTACCTCAGCCAAAAGGCCATTTAGTTTAGTAACCAGCTGTCCTGCTAAATAGTTCACTACAAATATTTAGGTATATGTCAACTATAATGTAAACCTTTGACAACACAGCTCTACCACTAAATCAAAAGTCAATGTGCTAATTTTCTGAAGTATTAAGAACTCCCAGTTCATCACCCATGCTATCAAATCAGCCATAGGAAAAGAGGTTCTGATGGCACAATTGGTAGTTATATGACTTCACAATCAAAGCGAATGCTTCCATATCAGTAGATTCATCTCCATAATTCCCAAAGGACAATATCATTGCCATATCTTTTAAAATCAAAATGACTTCCACTAAAACGAAGGTACACCTTACTCCTAATATCCTTCGTCTAGATACTATAATACCTACAAACCTTCCCAGAAGATGAACTAAGAGATGCACTAAGTATAACCTAATATCATAACCCCACAAAGCCACCTTGTTGCTCATCCAGTCAGGATAAAACAGATGAAAAGTTGTGGGTTTGGTTCAAACAGCTTTATTATATACAAACACATCAGGATTGAGGCTTAGTAACTTAAACTTAAATAAACTTATAAACAGACTGACTATTGTACTCATACAAGTTAACACTCTGGCTGTTCTCTCAAAATGGCACTGCTGCCTGTACATGCACATGCCCTCACTCTGAAATGCTTCTTAAAGTTACAACACATGCTGCACACTCTGAAATATTTGAAACAACTCTAGTTATGCTTCGAATAACATGGGTCAATGCAAAATAGTAACTCATGTCAAAACATGGTCATTTACTAAAAAAATATGCAGTTGCCTTGCTTCTTTATAGGTTCATAGGTTGGTAGGTACTAGGCTAATGGCCGAGGGCCAAAGCAAGCCTAGCCAACAGTGTATTGGCTTTCGCCACCCATGTATTGTTAAATTCCTGCCCCTCTATCGAGCAGTGCCCCAGACATAATCCCAGGGGTGAACTTCCTATCACCCATCCACTTATCAAGGTTTCTCTTGAATAGTGCTAATGACAAGCTCTGCTTATTGTGGATGGGAATTCTGTTCCAGAGCATGGGGAAGTCTCTGAGACACAAATCTATCCCTCCAGCATGTCCTATTTATTGTTGTGGTAAGGTTTAGGTTACTAGAGCATGTAGCTTGGAGAGATTGGGATTTCTTCAAGTGGAGGGTTGGGAGGGTGGCCTAATGGTTAAGGTGTTTGCCTTACAAACACAAGGTGCAGGGTTTGAGTCTCACAAGGGATAATTGGCTAAGCTTAAAATGGCTTGCAAGGGCAGTTAGCTTAGTACTAATCTATGAATCTATGAATCTATGGAGCATGTCCAACAATTCCATGTTTGACATAGCTTTGCATGTCAGACAGAGGTCTCCTCGGAGTAAGCAGTATGTGACAAAGTAGAATTTGAGTTTCTTAAGTCGGTCAGCATAGGGCAATAGTTTGAGGCCAGCGATCCTCTTGGTGAGGTACTTTTGGTGCCTTTCAAGTTGTTGTAGGTGCCTTGTGAGGTACATCCCAAACAGGGCATTGTATTCAATGAGGGGTCTGATAAGTGATGCATAGAGGGGAACTATGACTTCCTTATTTGTAGATGCAAACTCTTTTGTGATTAAGTAGGTCATGTAGAAAGATTTTCTGACCACTGTGGCAATGTGGTTATCGAAGTAGAGGCTGGTATCCACTTGGGTCCCAAGGTCTCTTATCACACTTTCTATGTTACGTGAACTTCCCCCTATTTTGTAATTCATGGGTACCTTGTTTTTGCCAAAGGGGATAACAATGCATTTTTTGAAATTTAGTTTGAGGCCATGATTTTGACACCAGGTGTCCATTTCAGTGAGGCCCTTTTGCAGGATGTCTACAGTGGCAGTGGAATCGATAATGGCACCCATTTGCAGTCATCTGCAAACTTGGTTAGCCATAGACCCTTGGTGTTCGCTTGTACTTCAGAGAAGTATATACCGAACAGGAGGGATCCCAAGACTGAACCCTGGGGTACTCCACTTGTCACTGGTTTGGAGTCGGATCTGGAGTCAGCAACTCTTAACATGTGGGTTCTGTCCATGAGCCAGTTGGCCACCCATCTCATGATGTAAGGGTTTATGTTAAGGTTGGTGAGTTTATCAATGATTCCTGAATGAGGAATAGTGTCAAAGGCTTTAGCGAGTTCCAGGTAGGCTGTGTGGATCACCCTGCCCTCATCTATGGCCTTAGTAACTGTTTCAAAGAAGTCTACCAGGTTTAGGAGACATGACCTACTTTTTACAAATCCGAACTGGGTAGCATCCAGAGTTTGGAGGTTACCTATATCTTTGTTTATGAGTTCCATGATGATACATTCCCTGGCCTTGCAGACCAGGCTTGTCAGGCTAATAGGTCTAGAGTTCCTGGGATCTGTGGTGGTTCCTCCTTTGTGGAGTGGGATAACCGTTGCTATGTGCCATTCTGTGGACACATAGCCTGAGGTGTGGCTGTGGTTGAACATGGAATTTAGGTGGGGGGCTATTCATTTTGGAGTTTGTGTAAGATGCAGCCTGGAAGGTTGTCCGGTCCCATGGATGCTGTGTTTCTGGCTTTAGAGAGTGCCATTTTTACCTGTGTGTTTGTAATCTCTGGGGCTCTACAACCATCTGGTATAGTTATAGGCCTTTTGGGGAGTGAGGGAGGAGTAAAGTTTGCACTGAACCTATCTGCCAGTATGTTGGCAATATCAGTTGGCTCTGTATTTTTTGTGCCGTTCTGTTGTAGCTCTGTGCAGATCTGGTTGTTGCCATGGAGATTCATGACATAGCTAAAGAATGGCTTGTGGTTGTCTTTGGAATCGTGGCAATTTTCTTTTCGAAGTTAACTTTGGAGGATTTTATGCGAGACCTTAGTTTCTTACTGAGGCACGTCAGTGAGTTCCTCCATACCTGGGTTTTTGCTCTCTTTTGCCACAGTTTCTTTCTTCTGTTGTAAAGTTTGTTAATGGCAAGGGACCACCAGATTGGCTTCCTTTTTTTTGGAGGATCGTGTCTTGATTTTATTGGGGATAGCACAATCCATACACTAATGTAGGTGCTTGTAGAGTGCATTTGTGTAGGATTCAGCAGTCGTGGCTGCATTGACTGTGTTATCCATCTGCAGGGGCGTCACGAAGTTAGTCACCTCATTCTTGAGGAGCATGAAGTTCACTTTGGAAAAGTTTTTTACGATGGTTTCCTTGTGTGGGGGTGGGGTCATGCTGTGGATATTTAGGGTGTTTAGTTTATGGTCTGATCTGACAAGCAAGGACTTGATCTCAGGTGTTAAGCACTGGTCATCCATGTTGGTAATGACCAGGTCCAGAATATTGTTGCCCCTGGTGGGGGAATTGACAAGTTGATCCAGGGCATTAGAGTTTATGAACTCCCAGAATCGTTGAGCAAGGGTGTAAGTACAAGAGTAGTTTTCCCAGTTTTTGTTGGGGTAGTTGAAATCGCCCATTATTATCGTATTTGGTTGGATCCTCATTTTTCCAATGATTATTTTGCCCTTTTATTTTATTCATTATGCCCTTTTGACCTCTTATCATGCGTGTTATACATTTCTTGTGCTCATTTTACTTTAAACATGCTTACTATGCAAATTGGAAATAACTGTAAACACCACATAAGTATTTTTGATAATTTTATCAAATATTGTGGTTTAGAATATCTCATTTAATCAGTAATGTGTTTTGTGCCTTTCATTTGATTAATAATGCGTTTTGTGCTTTACAAATCCTTCATATTATTTTCTTTACAAAATAAATCATCTGTGCGAGTTTTGGTTACTTGAAGTTCATTTCTGGCCTTTTTTAGTCACTTGAGCACTGTATCACCCAACCTGCTCAATCTACCTTCACTGTTAGCTCTGCACCTCATGGCTTGAAGTCACACTCTCTATCCCAGTTTTAACACCATGTCGCTCGTCCGGTCAGGATAAAACAGACAAACAGTTGTGGGTTTGGTTCAAACAGCTTTATTATAAACCAACACATCAGGATTGAGGCTTAGTAACTTAAACTTAAATACATTTATAAACAGATTGACTACTGCACTCATGCATGTTAACATTGTGGCTATTCTCTCAAAATGGCACTGCTGCCTACACGTGCTCTCTGTTTATATGCACATGCCCTCAATTTGAAATGCTTCTTAAAGTTACAAAACATGCTCTGTTCTACATCCCTCCTTACTAAATCATAGAAATGCACTTCATTGTAGTAACTATTGTCAACAATAGCTCCCAAAATATGGGGATTCCATCCACTAAAGATTGTATCACGCCATTCCTACCATGCCTTCTATATCACACTTTAAAAATATATGAGTCACACAACCTGTCAAGTGCTGTAAAATAGGTAGCATAACGTAAACCCACAACCCTCTCTCTAGGTAATTATTTTCATATTATACTCTGTCATTCTTCCCTTCAAGTTTTCCTGTACCCCTGCATTTTCTCATCCTTCACACTTTACTTTCACTCTACCTAAATTTTCTTTTATTCTGTTTTTCCTGTTCCCCTGTACATGTAATTATATACACAATATACAATTAATATGTACTAAGTCTGTTGCATTTTGAGCCTCTTATGTAATTTATGTTACAGTTTGACACTTTAGGCACTGATAGTTGTATATTAGTTATATATATATATATTTTTTTTTTAAGCGGTAGCAATGATAGCATGCTTGTAAAACATTATTCACAACTCACCACCATGCATACATCTTTTTTAAAACTAGTAACTGCTATGTTCTGTGTACCATATTCTCCTGTGTTTAGACCAAAAAAGGTCCATTTGTATTAGTGCTCTGCCATGACCAATAAGTCAAAAATTACTTGCCCTCTTCATAAAATTAACTTTTCTTTGACACGGTGGCTGCTGAAACTCAGTTTCATGTTTCCTGATTTTTCATCTGTTGACAGGAAACAAATACTAATACTGTTTTTGCACTGTTGGTATGTCATCTGCTTAATTAACTGTTAACAGAAAAAATTCAAAGAGGAATGCCATAATATGAATGACCTCAAGTAGCTGAGAGCTAAATCATTCAGGAACAAACCATCTCCTCACCCTAGCCTATTGCTAAACAAAATTATCTCATTAATTGACAAAAAAAAATCATAAGTGGTGATCTTTACATAAATTCCAAGAGGTCACTGTATAACAGAGACACAAGGTATTAGCACATAATTATATCCTGCAGGTGCCTTCATTACCAATTACAAACTAGATGCATGTTTAAGTTGATGGGGGCATTTACATCTTGGTCCCTTAAGTTACTAAATATTGCCACCAACCACAGTTTTATTTGAAGTTTTGATGGAACATATTACATATTTGTTTTATTTTTTGTATGTAACAAGTTGCTCTTTTCACTCACAAGCAATAAAAAGGTACAACCACACAAACACACACACACACACACACACACACACACACACACACACACACACACACACACACACACACACAATAATATTGATATATTAGTCATATAATGTATAATGATTTAGCACTTAAGTGGTGTGTTAACTTTTCTCCTTTTCAGCCACAGCCTTGTTACACAGATAATCCATCCAAGTCTATGACATTGCTTTGCCCTCTATACTTCCTTAATTTTAAAATCATCTTTGAATACATTTCCACATTTGTACTGTAACTACCTCAGCACCTTCTTCAACTTAAAAGACCCCAAAAGATGCTGAAATAAAAAGATGCCACTTTAAGCTACTTACCCTACCTTGTCTGGTTAAAATTCCTTTTCCACTAATCTGTCTCACAGATGTTGTAGAGAGGTATTTTTTTATTTCCATTACATACTAAAAAGGACCCTGTGCTTTTTGGATGTCTCTACCTTCATAAAATAAAAAGCCTAAAACATCCAATACAAAAATCCTTCTCCTTCAATTTATTATTAATGATACCTGTTGATACATGAAGCTCAGCGCAAGGACGGCGGTAGGCTTGCACCGACAGTGTGGCGTGAAGATGGCACAGTAGCACCAAATGCATATTAATGAAGGTGTGCTGCCGCTACAGCCATGTGCACAGGAAAGGAGCGCGAGTGCATAGGGCATGTCGAAGTGCCGCATGGAGGCATGGAAATGGCAGCTGTCGATGTGCAACCTAAAATGCTTGCATATAACAAGTTGCAAGATAGTAATCACATCTGTCAGTGTCCGTGGATACTGAAATGTATGCAAAGCATGCAAGAAAGTTCCTGCGAACACAAAGTGAAGAAGCAAACACAAATGCACAGTAGGGAATAATGGGTCCCTATCCCATGAACAAATGACATGGAAGACCGTGTGGCCGTAGTCCAACGCAGTGTAGATAGCTATACCAAGTGGAAGTGAAATGCATCATATGTTAGCGAGCCGCCAGTAGGTATGTCCAGCCCAATGATGAGGGTCACCAGCTGACCCATAATGTGAGGGAGGGTACACAGCTGGGCAGATGTGTCCATAACAAAATACATGATAAATGTAGATATCTAGCAACCGAATGTCCGAATCATATCCCACAAGGCATGTAATAGTCACATACAAAAGGTATGTCCGTGTTTCACATACCAAATGTGATACGAAATAGAATAAGCATGTAAATGAAACAGAAGGAGCATGTAAACAGCTATAACAATAAGGAAACATGTGGGCTGCCAAAATCCAGAAATCAGTGGTACAAGCTGAACTTGTCAGGATGTGTCACAGTTGAACGGGTAGTACCCGGGTATACCAACCATGTAATGAAAGTTAAGTATGGGCGTGTACCTATGTGCGTGAGGTATAGCATGTGGAAAGCAAACATGGCAGGGTAGTCCACACAATCATACAGGTACCCGACACATGTAGGGTATTCAATGTGTTACACTGGCCGTGTCATGGGCCAACAACCAAAGCAGTGATGTATTGGGTGTGAGGAATCTGTGTGTGTGGGGGGATGGGTAATGGTACAATCCTCCAAGGCGATACTGTGTCGTATGCAGAATAGGTGAACCGGAGGTGTATGAGGGAGCAGCGGGTGAAGCTGAAAGAAACACAAACACATGTATAAACAGCTGCAATACAAGCAGACAGGACATACTGTAGAACACAATCCCACAAACATATTAATATTGAAATGTGCGATACAAATGTATAGACATGTCACCGGCACATACCCACAGATTGGTCCTGATGGAACTGGCCATAACAAATGCAACACACCCAGATGCATAATTGACTACCCAGCATCCCCTCCACATCACACAACCCGCTCCTGTACCTGAACGTCCACCAAATCCAGCCATACTTGGCCTACTGGTTTGGTGCAGCCACAGCTACGCATAGTGACCACTACGCATATGTAGTAGGTAGTGTCACCCTAGGCAGTTGCAGGACTGCACACTATGCATCCCTTGCATGTAAAACCCCCAGCACATTTTCATATCACCAAAAAGATGTTTGTTATCTCTCTTGTTGTGGATCGGTCCAATTTTTGGATATCCCTTATGGGATACATAACCTGTGTAAACATTAGAATGGAAGACATGAAGTCCAGTCCAGTAGATATCTGGACACAAGTTGGAATGTGCATTAGAGGTGCACGACACTGTTCAGCCCTAAGTAGTCATGCATAACCTACTACCCAGGATCAAACACCTGCCCATGACGCACGTGTCCCGACACGAATAAGCGGGAGAATATATTGCAAACATTCAATTAGTGGCACATGGTTTAAGGGTGATGAAGGCACTGACGTAAACAGGATACCCCTGATCCACTGTGTGAGGGACAATTAATGTGTGTGTAAGTGTGACCTGACCAACAATGGTACAATGCCAAATGTCTTGTGACTGTAGGGAATAACTATGCACCATACTGCATGTAACAGTTGCCTAAAGCAGTCACGTCAGGATAGAATAAATGTAATTCATACAAGAAACAGGCAAACAACAAAAGTGCCAAAGGTATAAGGCTTACAGGTAGAAATAAATGACTGTTCTAAACCTGCAGTGACCGTGGCTATGTGTTGGCCCAAACAATCTGGTGTCCACAGTAGGGTTCTCATCTGTCCCGCTTTGCGAGGGATAGTCCATCATTGGACAGTTGTGTCCTGACAAAAGACATTTCAAATGGCAAATGTCCTGGGATTGTAGGACATAATTATGTCCCATATGTTATGTAATAGTAGCAGAAAATAATTATTGCAGTATCTACAATACCTAAATGTTACAAAAAACAGAATAAGCAAATAAACCGCTACAACAATAGGCTTTTATGTAGGCAAATAAGTAAAGTTCTATCCGTTGTACTGACCATGGGTATGTGTCGGCTTGTAAAACCTGGTGGGTTCCAAAAATGTCCCATCTTGGCCATGTGAAAAGGTGCCATCCCTAGTCACCAGAATACAGCACAACCCGTACATATGACAATGTCAACAATACCAATGGTCAGAGCATTCACACAATAACTGGCCAGACCATTAAAAACTCACAACTCCAGTGCCCTTTGGGGGAAAGGTGTTGAATGAGAATGACTACTCATAACAATGAAGAGTACTAGACACATTTAACTGCAGACAATTAGTAGTATTACGAATCTGTCAACATGTTCCAAGTTAATAGTACTAATATGGTAAAAGTGTCCGTGATTGTCCCTGAGTTGTCATAGCCTTGTCCCTGTCACTGTAGACACAAGTCACCAAGTATCAGAGAGGTCCGTACACAGACGTACACCAACCAACTGTCCCATCTGTTGACTAGACTATTGCATACCTGTAGTGATTTCATAACAGATGTCCAGAATAATATTGATTGTATGTATAAATGAATGAAATAGTCAAATGGGAAGGGAAACCACCCCACAACCTGCATTATGTAGTGGAACCACTCCCCGCCCTAAATTATGTAGCGCCGACCCAATAATGTGGTCAGAGGTGCCCAAACACCTGCGTCTGTAAACACAGGTAGAATGTTAAACTCTGGACTAACTCTGTCCATGTGGTACATCTGATCTTTGAACACCACCAGGGCAGTGTAGTCACCAGTCGGCCGAGCCTAAACACGGACCAGCACATGAAAACCCTGACAATCAAACACGCGTATGTGTGAGGACTATAAGCGTAGGGGTTATGAATATCCTTGGAGTGAGTAGACTTGCAGCACAGGTCCAGAGCAGTAGGAAACAGGGAATGTCCTAATTGTAGTACTGCTGTTTTCCCAGCAGGAGAATGGATGCCTGCTGTGTAAGGGAAGCGGTGAGGCATATGTCAGAGTAGCTATGAACCATGGGTATACATATAAATGAGCCAGAACACCAATAGTGTAGTGGTTACAGCATCCGCCCAACGTAAAGGCATTCCCGGTGAAAGTACGACTATAGCACATATTAATTGTGTAATGAATGCCTCTGTGCTGTAAAGCCAACAGTTATACATGTAAAGGTGACTGCGTTCGCATGGATCCATTAACCGGATTCCATCAAAGTGGTACTGTCATAAGGAATAAGGCACATGTAATCCTAAAGACGTGCCTGTAAACATATGTAACTCAGAATAAGTAGATGCAAGTGGGCCTGCGCGGGTGTACGCAGCTATTAGCATAGCAAATGTATGTTGTCTTCTACAGCTGTAACTTTCATATATATATATATATATATATATATATATATAGATGTGTGTATAGAGAAATATTCACAGACATAACAGAAATATGCAACTACATATCTATATATACATATATATATATATATATATATATATATATATATATATATCTATATATATATATATATATATATATATATATATATATATATATATATATATATATATATATATATATATATATATATATATATATATATATATATATATATATATATATTAGGAACGCTGAAAGACGAAAGCAAACCTAAGGGTTGTGAAGGGAATCCAGAGCAAGTTAGGAATTATGTAGTACTCACAGCGTATGTCATATAAAGCTTCACAAGTGTGGGTAGAGCACCGCTCTCCACACCAGTGCAGGGCTATACCAGTGGCCATAACATCGTTGAAGTGCTATGTCAACACTGTAAACAGTTGGAATGTAGGACATGTTGCGACCACCTACACTTGTAACCCGCAAATTGTTCGTATTCCGTAACACAAGGAAAGGCACGTATGTGCAAATATGAATGGATGGTGAGCCTGTGAATACACGAGGTGGTACAAAGTGTGTGTAGGGCCCCAACGCTCATGAGAGGGCAATGTGTAAAGGTGTGTCATGCTGCGATATCAGGTGTATAATGTCTGTTATGCGGGGAAACTCAACATGTGTGTGCAGGAGAAACCATGGATATGCGAGTATGGACACAGGAGTGATAGGGTATATTGCACCGGGTGCAAAGGAGCGGCCCGTGGTGGTCAGCTAGTACTAGGGTTGCCACCTTTTCAAATGCTCAAAGTGGGACATTTTCTGTAGAAATGTCAGATTTGCAGGACAAAACATACCCATGACCAGTACAAATGATAGAACTTCACCTTTCTGCCAAAAAGCTTATTTGTGTAGCATTTGAGTTGCTTATGCTATTTCATATAACACTTAGGTGTTTCAGAGAAAAAAATAACTGTTTTATGAAACTATGAAAGAAAACGTAGGAAATATTTTCATACAAAAATCTCAGGACATCTGCCATTTTTTCAGTTTCTTTGCAGGACACAACTGCCCAAAGAGGTACTGTCCCTCACAAAGTGGGACAGGAGGTAACCCTAGCTAGAATTAAGTTGCGATTCCCAGATAGAGCGTCGTTTGTGTGGAGACATGCGTGAATGGGTGTATCTTTGTCGGACGTTGTGCGTCAGGTCTGGCAGCATGGCACGTAAAACCTGTACGCCACCCATGAGCGGAACGGAGTTCTGCTGTGACAACCCCAAACCAGGAAAAGCAGAAAGACACAACTACATGAAGACAACAATTTGTCAACGTACAGTCACAGTAACACAAACACACATCCTATCAACAGTAATAATATGAATGTGTACAGAAACAAACACAGTAGCAGGAATAATAGGCTGTGCATATGAGGAATAGGTTGGATGACACTATCACAACCCAGCTAGCAGCGGCACCCCAGACATAAAAAACCTGCGACATCTGTCTGCTGCATAATGTGCAATATACTGAGCACAAGTTCACCGGAGTGAAGTGTCGGTGTCAGAATGACTAAGGCAATAGTATGCTGTTGAAGCAGGGATAAAACCAATATGCATGTGTAAGTGCCCATATCCGGGAAATGTATAGGTTAATGGACACACAGATGTATATATAGATAGAAACGTATATATACACATAGCTATAATAATCTACATACACATATATATCCATACCGACATATATATATATATATATATATATATATATATATATATATATATATATATATATATATATATATATATATATATATATATATATATATATATATATATATATATATATATATATATATATATATATATATATATATATATATATATATATATATATATATATATATATATATATATATATATATATATATATATATATATATATATATATATATATATATATATATATATATATATATATATATATATATATATATATATACACATACACACACACACACACACTCACACGCACACACACAAGGATATACTACGGATATATATAGATAGATATATATACATAAACAACAGGTAGTGATATATACACATACACACAAAACAAACTATATGTCAGTGTAGATATACACATTCACATAAATAGGTTACTTCACAGCAATTAGGGGTAACATATTTACAGCCCGGGCATTTGTGACTGGGAGGTCCAATAAAGAAATGTTGTACCCCCCACATCACCCAGCTAGGCCGGACAGATATACAGACAGGCAATACAGATCAATACACTGCTGCTGTCCAGAACACCGGTAGGAAAGGACCAGTGGGAGAGGTGTGCAAGGTCTACACTTTAAACGTGGATAACGGTGTCCCTTGCGGGACCCCAAAAAGTCAGGTATGAAAGAATCTGCCGACAGTAATACGAGCAGGATGTAGGTGTACATGGAACAGTAGGTTGTGCCAGTGTGATAATACATGGGTTGACAAAACGTACGACATGTGTCCCGAGATGGGGAGAGTGGGCAATGTGTAGGGGTGTGGTTATACCCCAGCTGTGCTCGCAGTAAGTATTTGTCACGACTGTTGTAGAGGGGTGCCAGGTAGGTGGACCATGTGTATGCATTAATGGGCTTAAGTGTGCAGGTGCTGGTTGGCAGAGATGTAGTAGGCCCGCCCAGTGGAAGTCATTAATATTCCTATGTGGGCATAGCATATGTCTACACCTCCCAAACAAGAAGAGCACATCTACCGGATAGTTTGTTAACCATCGGGGAATACATAGTGACCTACACAGCTCTGTGTACCCGAGTAGCATGAACGTCCATAGTTATGTATCAGAATGTAACAAAGTCCAAAGAAACACTGCCAGAACTACTGATATTAGGTGAACAGGTGACAGAATACAGGTAATGACAGATGACAACATGTATGAGTCATAAGCAGCATGTACCTCGACAAACCTGAATGAATACATATGTTCAGTGACTGTGAATGTGTCTGGTTAATAGAACCAATCATCTAAATGTGTCCCGCAGGGTGTTATGCATTGTTCCTGATACGGTGTTCAGTCACACCCACTGGTATGTGAGTTCTGCTACTGACGGAAAGTGCATAAGTTGCTGAACACTTCATGTAGATGATAGCATAATAGAAGAGGTTAAACACCCGTACGCCTGCGAGGGACACACCTGTCTGGGCAGTTGTGTCTTGCAAAATGACAGTTAGGGCACATGGCCTGTGCATACCTCTCAACTGTCCCTGATTTTCACGGACGTCCCTGATTTCGACCAAAATTTTAACTCTGTCCCTCTTAATCCCTCCTAAAACTAGTGGCTTTTGGAGAAAAGGTGGTGAATTACACTTAATGAATAATGACAATAATTAAGAGTTACAAACTTCTTTTACTTCAGAAAATGTGTATTAATTCATATGCTCTGATTCTGTCAATGTATCAAGTTAATAGCACTAATATTTTAAAAGTGTCCCTGATTGTCCCCGTTTTTTCCTGACTTGTCCCTGATTCTGTTGAAATTTGTCCCTAATTGGTTGAGAGGTCTGGGCCTGTGGTTCGGGAATGGAGGCTATATACTGTGTGTAGTGGTGTCAGACATCAATTTGTTGTATCAGTAACAGCTACATGTAATAGGAAACAGTATTATCAATTATAACGCTACATGAATAACCTTAACGTATGCAATCCATGGAGGTCGTCCGTGTACTACTGGCTGTGGCTCAGACCTCTCAACCAACTGGGGACAAATTTCAACAGAATCACGGATAAGTCAAGAAAACACAAGGACAATCAGGGACACATTTAAAATATTAGAGCTATTAACTGGAAATATTGTCAGAATCAGAGCATATGAATTAATACACATTTTCTGAAGTAAAAGAAGTTTGTAACTCTTACTTATTGTCATTATTCTTTAAGTGTAATTCACCACCTTTCCTCTAAACTTCACTAGTTTTAGGAGGGATTAAGAGGGACAGAGTTAAAATATGATTCAAAATCAGGGATGGCCCTGAAAATCAGGGACAGTTGAGA